>NW_015505788.1:688632-694803 GCF_001515645.1 Sinocyclocheilus grahami
ACATTTGGGCGGCATTATGCTAATATTTCCACATAGTGAGGTAGATATGTGGGGGCGTGTTAGAATGAGCCATTTTAGGGGGGTGTGGCAGAGTCTTAACTTTGATAAAGAATATCTCTTTGGTTTTGAGACTTTAGTCTTTGCAACTTCAGGGATCTTATCTATGCACAATCAGCTTGTAACACTCCAAAGAGAAAGGAAAACTTGAAATCGCATCATATGACCCCTTTAATGTAACCTTCTCCCTTTAAACACTTCAGTCAGTTCAAGAATAATTTATGCAATTTTATATTATTTATTTGAAATAATTAAAAGAGCAGTTTCATGTCTATCCTTGTATTGTTCAACTGGTCGAGGTTTATATGAGATTTAAAAAGTAGTAATGATTAGTGATTAATCTAATTACACTGTAGATGATGTAATTAGTAGCTAGCTTTTTACAGTAACTTACCCAACACTGTATATAGTCCTCTAAATGATAAATTTAAAATATTAGTAAATACTATATGTAACACTGCATGACACATTCATTCTCATTTTCTAAACCTCATGATTTCTCTTTATTTTTCACACTCTGACAGTCTATTCATAAGCAATCTGGAATAAATGAATTGGCCATTATCACATCAATGGCAGATTGGTCCACTAAAAAAAAAAAAAAAAAACTCAAATTTCACACTCATACAAATGTTCTTTTTCTCTTTCTTAAGTGAAACCCTGAGGCCGTGGGTCAGTCTCACTCCAGCTGTCCTGACAGACCCAGACTCCTTCCACTCTCTCTTTCTCTCCGTTCCCATAATTCCTTTCACACTATCACAGGAGGAACCGCACATAGCAGAGGCATCATAAACCCCAGTCAGCCGCTGACCTCTGACAATTTATGCCCTTTTATTTAAGCTGGACGGAGAAGGGGGCTTGACTCTTTCCTCAGGTCTTAAACCTCAAACGTCCCACTGTTCTCACCTGATACACTTCCATAAAGCTGCAGATAAAACTGCCAGGGTGAAAAAAGACCATCTGGTTTTTATTTTTTATTTATGCAATTTTATATTATTTATTTGAAATAATTAAAAGAGCAGTTTCATGTCTATCCTTGTATTGTTCAACTGGTCGAGGTTTATATGAGATTTAAAAAGAAGTAACCTGATGCACTTCCATAAAGCTGCAGATAAAACTGCCAGGGTGAAAAAAGACCATCTGGTTTTTATTTTTTTAGCATGAGCTTCAGAACATCCAAATTAATTACAATAATTCATACCTAATACATTCTGCATTGTCATACAGAGTGATGATTTCTAAACCACAAAAAGGCCACACTTGCTTTTAATAGTGCAGCATCCTCAAACACCATGAAGTCAAAACACCATGTGCTGTCATTTATGGGGTCATTGAGTGCCAAAATCCTTTACTTTCCACTTTCCAAAAATACTGCACATTTTCCTCATATAAAAGCATGTGTTGTATCAATAATAAAGGCTTCTTTCCAAAATCAGGCAACTACTTTTTAAATCCCTATGAGTAACTGATTCGAAACACTCTACATAATTCTCAACAAAAACTCAACAATGCAAACTAAAGTGAGAGTCTTTGGTCTATAATGATTTCTCCAGTGAAAAAGTCATGTCGGCTGAATCAGGAGAGAAATATGCACAGATTAAGCACTGTTTACAAGTCAAAACAGTTGGTGGATTTTGATGTGATGGACAACAGGGGATGGATTTATTTTGCATGCGTAGTACGTGTTAGGTATGTAGACATGCGCAGTACATGTTGATTTTAAAGGCAAGCGCAAACAAACATACACAACAATGGCGGAGTACATGGTACTGTTGTTGCTGCTTGAAAGTTTGCTAACACTTCTTCAGCAAAGTGTGGATTTACTTCACCAATATTACAACCAACAGCGGAGACGCATCATAAACATCATATAATCGTCACTTCTCTACGGGTACTGTTTACTAACAAGGTGACAGCGCCAACTACTGGCCTGGCATACGTAATACAGCATTTATGGCCGTTTTGGGCGGATATGTGTAAACGTGAATCATTTTAAAAACACTGTCGTGTATACGTGAAACTTTTTAAAAATACAAGAGAAAAACTTTTCCGTTTTTGACTACACCGTTGTCGCGTAAACGTAGCCTCATTCTGACGCCACCCATTCACTGCAGAGGATCCATTGGTGAGACAGTGATGGAATGCTACATTTCTCCAAACTCATCTACATCTCGACTGGTCTGAGGGTGAGTGCATTTTCAGCAAATTGTAATTTTTGGGTGAACTATTCCTTTAAAATGCTTTCTATGTAGACAGATCACTAGGTGATTTTATTGTCTGTTGAGCAAACCTCTCATCAACAGACCACACAATTTGAAGAATCACTCATATCCGTAACAAACAGTACACTAGAGTTTAACAGAGTTTTGAAAAAAACATTAATAAATCAGTGAGTACGAGCTATAATAATAATAATAATACATTAAAGCCACACATTAAATAGTAATGGTCTATTTATGCACCTGAACCTCAGAAACCACAATACCTGGAGTCTTTCCCTTGAATACATACACACACAGAGCAGCTGCTTCCAACATCTCATTCTCTCCTTTCCACAGGACGATGTCATTTTCATGATGTTCACTCAACGGTTCTTCTATGGCATCGTGAAGCACCTTTATTTTTAAGAGTGTAGATGGAATTGAGACTAAATGGAGAGCAAAAAAGAGCCCATTAATCTCACGTGTCTCCTGTAGTTTCAGAAAATATCTAAATGTCTCATACTTTCCAAGAAATCAAAGTTTGCAATAAAAGACAGAGTTTATCTATATATGAGCGGCATGATAACAGTTGACTCATTTTTAGGATAATTTTTAGGAGACACATTTGAGACAAGGTTGATACTGCAAATAATCAAGAACTTGACTGAATCTCTTCAACAGAACCGTTGAGAAATACAATTTTCCTCTAGGTTCCAATACATATGAAAAGAAATGGAATCTCTTCAATTGTTTCTCAGAGACAGCAATGCGATTAAAAGGAGAGCCAAAGGAGCCTCCTGAGAAATATAACCTATTAATTTCACATGCATTTCAAAGTCTGCAATCTGAATATGAACTTCATGAAAACAGTGACATTTTTAGGAGAA
This sequence comes from Sinocyclocheilus grahami, assembly GCF_001515645.1. Taxonomy (NCBI): domain Eukaryota; kingdom Metazoa; phylum Chordata; class Actinopteri; order Cypriniformes; family Cyprinidae; genus Sinocyclocheilus; species Sinocyclocheilus grahami. Next base: position 691,778 of record NW_015505788.1, read on the forward strand.
ACGAATGAGACAAAGTTGCTATCAAAAAGAAGCAGCTCAACCTCCTGAGCTATAAAAGAGAAACATCTGAGCAATAGAATTTCTTCTATGGGTTAAGTGAATGCAAAGAAAAAAAAAAAAAAAGCACTGCATCCATAAGAAGAAAAACCAAGTGAAAGTACAAATCAGATGAAGTGGATAAAGATACCTGTGGTGATGAATGGAGCTTCCAGCGCCCCCCTGCAGCCGAGCAAATCAAACAACAGCGACGAGGTGAGGATGTCCAGCGTTCCAGACCTCCAGCTTCCGTCTGTTTGCGTCTCTCCACGTGCTGGAAGATCTGAGAGCGTCAGTGATCTATGCCACACGCCCGTCTGCCGAGCCTCTGGGGTGAAGTGTGTGAGAAGGAGAGAGAGAGGATGAAAGCACTACACCTCTTTAATATGAGAGACTTCAGGCAGAGCGCTGTGAATTACAAGGACTGCCCTTAAATAGCCTTTCCACAAACTCATACACATTCTCTCTCTCTCTCTCTCTCTTTCCCCTCCTGTTCATCCCTCCTACTGCTTTGAGGTGTTGAGATGCCTACACACTCTATTACCCATACTCTCTTCTCCCTGGAGTGAGAACATACGCCTATACGTACAAGTTCAAGAGAGTTCCTACAGAGACATAAAAGCAAACAGAATATTTAATAATCCTACAATTTTAATCCAAGTGTGCTAGGAAGATATGCACAGAAACATAAAGAGGATGAACTAAAAAAAGACAGAAAGTGTATGAAAGTGTACCTTTTGAAATAAAAGTGTTCTTTTTTTTTACATAAATTTATATTTTTATTCAGTATGGATGCATTAAATTGGTCAATACTGACAGTAAAGATATAATTTCACAAAAGGTTTCTATTTTAAATTAATGCTGTTCTATTGAACTTTCTATTTATCCCTCAAAGAAAATGTATCACAGTTTCCACAAAACATGAAGCAGCACAACTCTTTTCAAGACTGATAATAAGACATTTAGAGATTAAATAATAAATGTAGTTTTTAGAGCAGCAAATCAAAATATTAGAATGATTTCTGAAGGATCATGTGGCACTGAAAACTGGAAAAATGATGCTGAAAATTCAGTTTATTTAAAAATATATTCAAATAGAAAACAATTATTTTTAATGGTTAAAAATATTTCACAATATTACTGTTTTTTTTTATTTTTTGTTATATAAATGCAGCCTAGGTGCATTTGTCAACATTTCTTTCTCATTGAACATCCTGTTCACTCAGAAATATACATTACAGAAGTAAAAATGTTTGCAAATAAAAATACAAAAATCTGTAAAAAATATTATTTAAAAAATAAATTGATATTTTATTCAGTACAGATGTGATAAATTGTTCAGAAGTGACAGTAAAAACATATAGAATGTCACAAAAGATTTATATTTCAAATAAATGCTGTCCTTTTAAGCTTAATTCATCAAAGAATCCTGAAAAAATTTAATGTATCACAGTTTCCACAAAAAAATATGCAGCAGTACAACTTTTTTTTCAACATAATGTTAAGAAATGTTTCTTGAGCAGCAAATCAGCATATTATTATGATTTCTGAAGGATCATGTGACACTGAAGACTGGAGGAATGATGCTGAAAATTCAGCTTTGATCACAGGAATAAATTAAGTTTTAAAATAAATTCACACAGAAATCAGTTATTTTGTATTGAAATAATATTTCACAATATTCCTGATTTTTATTTTTTTTTGGCAGTTTCTTAGATCAAATAAATACAGCATCGGTGAGCAGAAGAGTCTTTTAAAAACATTTTCAAAGATCTTACCAACCCCAAATGTTTGTGTCTACGACCATTATGATCTACTGAGTTCCTATGGATAAAATCAACTGACCCTAGATTTAAAAAAAAAAAAAACCCTACTAGCCAGATATGTTTCATTTGATGCCCATGCGTGACAAAAAATGTCTTTCCCATACCATAGCAGATACTGAAACAGTCAAGAAGCATGAAGATGCAAACCAGATCTTGGGACCAGAAGCAAGAGACATTTTCTGAGCTCAGTTACATCAAGATGCACACAACACATGCAGAAACGAGCATTTAAAAAAAGCTTTAGAAAGTTCTAGCAGGTTGGAAAATGACTGACAAAGACATTTTATGGATAATTTACTCACATCTTCAGTTGTCTATTATTTATCTGAACAGATGCCACTGCAGATGACATTATAACTGACATATAACATCAACAAGCACTACTTTCTGATCAATCAGCCACCTGTTTGCGAATTATCACGTCAACTGCTCTCCATTTCACCATTAGAGAGTTTTTCCAGGTTGCTTAAATTACAAACAGTTTGAAATCCAGCCAAAGGGCAATAAACTACTGTGCTATTTCTTCAGAAAGTGTGCCGAACTCGCACATGTAGCTTGAAATCTTTCCTCATTCAGAGATGCACAGAGGGTCAACTTCGTGACGAGTTCTGTAGCAGATTTTTCTTATCTATATGGTTCAGCTTTTATGTTAACTGCATTCAAGACTCAATCTAAATGCAAGCTGATATTTTAATGTGTTAATCCCAGTCAAACTCATATGGCACCGCAGTGAAGAGTTTTGCCTTAAATCTTTAACATCACTGTTTGTGCCTTTCCACAAATAGGGCTTGAAACTCAACATTAAATTTATAACACATCATCTATAGAAAAAAAATATATATATTATTTTTATTATCTAATCTGATGATGATAAGTTCAAAAACATCAATAAAACCTTTCCATCATGTACATTTTTTTCACAAAATAAGAATGAAATTTAATAAGATTATATGTATCAGCTTTAATGCACTTATCAGAACAAAAAAGCAGTCAAATGTCAAAAAATTTGGTTTTAATGACAAAAAGTATTCAAAATGTATAATTTAACTTGCAAAGGAGTGCAAACATATGTGAAAATAGCCCATTTAATAATTTTTTTTTATTTTATATATATATATATATATATATATATATATATATATATATACACAATTTTACAAAATA
>NW_015505788.1:695031-706137 GCF_001515645.1 Sinocyclocheilus grahami
TATTTATTTGATTATTCGAGTATGTATACTATTTCAGTCTTTCTAATTCAAAATGTGTTACTTGCTGTTTCTTTGCAATTAATTGTGAAATTTACTAGCAATTTATGAGTGAAACTTGCTTCTATACTATTTTTTCATTGTAAGCTAAATAAGTTGAAGTACTAAAATGAAAATAAAGCTAAATAAAGTAAATACAAACTAAAAAGTATTAGTAGTTATTACTATTACTAAAAAGTCCATAGTAATAAATGGCAACAATTAAAAATAAAATGAACACTAACAAAAGCACAACATTTCTAAAACTCAAAAAAAAAAAAAGCTAAATCAAAATAGTAATAAATACAGTAACGCTTACAGTACAGTAACATAATAAGGCTCCATGAGTTCAAATTAGTTAACATAACTAACACGAAGTAGTAAAAGTAGTAAATGATTAAATTAACACTAACTAATATTAATAAATGTTACCAAAAACACTACAACAGTAAGGGAATGTTTCCTACACGACTTCAATGTAGAAATACTTTCTGAAGTCAAGATCGCAGGATAATGTCAGTAGTGACAATAATGGCACAAACCTCACCACAACCTCATTATAAAGTTAATTTGTCAAACACGTCTGATTAATATTAATACCAGAATTAAGACTCACTGGGTTTCTCTCTCATTAACACCTCATAAGGTGTTAGTCAATCCATGAACACCAACATATCAATTTTCTAACCTTTCATAGCTGGAGCTCTTGAATGTCTGGAAGTGACGTCATTGTTTCTAAAGAAGCTAAAATAAACATGGAAATACTCTAACATGACCGTCACGGGAAAACCAATTCAATGTGCTGTGTCAACAAAATTTGTCTTAATAAAGCACATTTCAGTGCATGCTATTCTAAAATGTTTCAACAAACGTAACAACTTGCTCCTGTTTCATTAGGAAAATATATCACAGAAATCAAAACACAAAAACTTAATCTGAAATGCAAGGGGATATGCCTAGTTAAGAGCAGTCTAAATATTTATCAGAGTGAGAACACAGTAATGTGTGTTCAGTAAGCACCTGTTGAGCCCATCTGGACACAAATGACACACGGTTTCTATTGATCTCCCCTGACATGAGGAGCTCCGGATGAACGTGGCGGGTCATTGATGGGTTAGATGAGAGACTGGGAATTAAGCCCTATGAAATGTGCTCCACTTATGTAGCCTATAACCTGACGGCAGAAAGCAGCATGTTCAGATCATATCACAAAACACATGTGGCATGCAAGACTAAGCGTTTTTAATGTAACTGTAACAGGAGAAAATTAAATAAGTGTCTTCTGCTCACCAAGGCTGCATTTATTTGATCAATAACACAGTAAAACATGAAATATTATTACCATTTATAATAACTATTTTCTTTTTGAATATACATTAAAATCTAATTTATTACTCCTGTGATGCAAAGCTGAATTTTCAGCATCATTACTCCAGTCTTCAGTGTCACATGATTTTTCAGAAATCATTCTAATATGCTGATTTGCTGCTCAAGGAACATTTCTGACGTTGAAAACAGTTGTGGAAACAGTGATACTTTTTTTTTTTTGATTCTTTGATGAATGGACAGCATTTATTTGAAATGGAAATCTTTTGGAACATTATAAATGTCACTTTTGATCAATTTAATGCATTCTTCAGGGATTCTGTAGATCTTCATTCACCATTCCACAATTTAAGGCCTTTAAAAGCTATTAAATCAAGTCTTAAATTCATGAAGTTGTGGAATTAAATGTTGCATGCATTAAAATGATGAAAAATTCCGAAAAGATTTAAGAAACTTTTTTTCTGAGAAACTGGGGAAAAGGTATTATTTAAATTTTTTTTAAATTTGTATTAATTAATTTTATTTATGTATTTGTTTGTTTGTTTGTTTGTTTATTGTAAACATATGTCAATGTCAATTTTATTTCTATAGCACAACTAAACACAACAACAGTTGACCAGTGTGCTTTATACCAATACAAGAGACCGTAAAAAAACAAACAAAAAAACAATATATATATATATATATATATATATATATATATCATTGTATAATTAAGAAAATCATAAAAGCAAAAATTGGAGGATTTAGCCTTCTCTCCCCCTTAAGGAACCTGACGACCAGGTCATGCTTCCCCAGCGACCTCCCTTCTACGGGGTCGTGGTTGGCCGCGATTGCAGTGACATAAACTTTGAGGGTGGAGGGAGAAAGCCTCACGAGCGTGTCTCGTAGACGGTGCTCTCGCTGAAGTGATGGTGTCAACTACCCCTTGAGGTAGGTCACTTAGAACCTCCGCGTCCTGTCGTGCGGACTAGTACATGCTTGCCTCGTAAGTGCCCTTAGAGACGGCTCAGGGCAAGATGCACTGCCAGCAACTCGAGGCAGTTGATGTGCCAGTGCAGTTGGGGCCCCGTCCAAACCCCTGACACTGCAAGCCCGTTGTACGTGGCCCCCCCAGCCGGTGATTGAGGCATCCGTGCAAACCACCGCATGTCTGGAGACCTGCTCTAGGGGCACTCCTGCCCGGAGAAACACAACGTCTGACCACGGGGTGAAGATTTGGCGGTAGGTCGGTGTAACTTGGACCCGGAAAGTGCCGCGTTGCCACGCCCACCTTGGAACTTGGCCAAGGAGCCAGTGCTGCAGCGGTCTCATTCCGCCCGCAAGACAGGACCATCGGCCGCCTTCACTGTTGTGAAGCGGATGCCACTGAACTTGGGGGGATGCCGGGCGACTGAATCGCATAGCCGAGCCTGACGGTTCGAAGGAGCCATCGAGCTCAAACCAGGCTCCCAGACACCGCGCAAGTGGCATCAATGGAACTACAGTCGTACCCGCAGTGGGGCAGCGCGGAAGAACGCAGGGACCCGGCCCGGGCGTCTCGTAGCCGGTACGAGGCGGGGTCTGGGTGTGTGTAACACTGACCTGCGTTCGAGCAGAGGGTGCGTGGGTAGTCCGTTGGTTCGTCCTCCCGATCCGCCCACTGCTGCTCACTTTTAGTTTAGTTTACACTCAAAGTAGATTGGTCTCTCTAAGCGAGATCCCAATTTCGTCAGTCATCTGACGTGACGTCGAGAGTGACCGACAGAAAGGGAACCCAAGTTCTTTGCCGGAAGTGTTGAATTACCTAGGGTTATTTGACTAGGAGAATCAGATGAGCCAAAAACTATGATTTCAGTTTTATTCTCATTAAAACTGAGGAAATTTAAAGATAACCAAGCTTTCACGATAGGTAGGCCCTAAGTGTTTCCACCCCATCAGTATTAGGTTTTAAGGGTAAATATACTTGTGTCATCCGCATAGCAGTGGAACGACAACCCATATTTCCTGAAGATAGACCCTAATGGGAGCATATATAGCGTGAAAAGAATGGGAGCTAAAATGGATCCCTGTGGGACACCACAGGAAAGAACAGCAGCCTCCCACCTTATAAATATAAAAGTCTTTACTGTCACTTTTCATCAATTTAATGTGTCCTTGCTAAATAAAATAAGAATAATAAAAATCTTATTGACCACAAACTTATCTATCCATCCAAAATGACACTAAAACTATTGGCAAGATTTTAAAAGGCTACACTACCCACAACAACCGCCTAAATTGACAACTATACATCTATTCAGCTGTTTGTTTACATTAATTTTCCGAAGAAACTTCAGCCGAAAAGGAAAGTCATTTGAGAGGATGAGTAAATAATTACATTTGGATGAAAGATTCTGAAAAATATGCATTGAAAGCTCTGATGCATGAAAGACCTGAAACATGTATTGATAAAGCAAATAGTGTGGATTCTGACTTCATGATGACTTTAAGGCCCTGTCCACACGAACGTGGTTATTTTTAAAACAGCAGCTTTTTCTACAAGGTTTGGCCATTCGTCCACACGCAAATGCAGCACCAGGTCCCTGAAACCGAAAATTTTTGAAAACGCCTGCCAGGGTGAAGATTTTCAAAAATGATTTCTGTTATCGTGTAAACAGCGAAAACTGAGTTTTTGGCTTGTGACGTCGAAGCACACACTGTTATCTTCACCTACTGGAAACTTTTTCAGGCTTCTGATTGGCCAACATGGCTTTACGGTTTAGATTATATCGCCACCTGTTGGTTTGGCATGCTCTTGACAGTGTTTCATAGCATGCATTTGCATTTTCATGTGGATGGAGATTTTTTTTTTAAACAGAAGAAGGAAAAACTCAGTTTTTAAAAATACCCGTGTACGTGTGGACATGGCCTGAGCTACTCCTATTTAAACTCAACATAACCACGCAGTGAAGTTCACCCTAGAATATAGGCTACTGTAGATTCGCAATCGGATTTCAAAGATGAATACAATGCAATATGTGTCTTTCAACAGTGTAACCGAAAAGTTTATGATGGAGAATGATGTAAATGTCACCACATGCTCATATACCAAGTCAGCAGGTACAAAAATGTGATTCAAGAATCAAGAATCCAGTGTGAAATAGCTTATTTTGCCATTAAAAGCACATAAAATGTGTCTGTTGATTATAATGAAGTCTTAAGTGAGACGTGGAGAGCCACTGAAGACTGCTAGGGCTTTAACAAACGTCACTCCTCACACATACAGCAGATCCGTCTCCCTCAACATAAACATGAACAAATATGGGATTTCAGTCACAGTGCCTTTCGATTCAGTCAACGTTTCGGCTCGTGCCAGCGTGTGGAAAGCTCTGGGCCTGGAAGAGACGGATCCAAACACACCCTCTGATGCTCGCTGGCCTGAGATGGAGGTCGGAGTCAGTGAACCAGGCTTAAAAACTCCCAGATCCACAAATGTTGTCTGTTTAACTGAGAAACTTTTAAAACCACCAGGCACCAAGTGTGTCTGATTGTCATCAGCAGATGGTTTCAACCCCATTGGAAAGAAAAATCAGTCATAGATTTCCATAACATATTGATTTCTTTTCGCTCCTAGATGGGAAAGTGCCTCATTCATGAAAGACGAGCAAAATTAATTTGTGTAAATCGTTCATAAAACTATTCAGGTTTAAATTGTTGCATTCCATTCAACATGAGACCTTATGTCACGGTCACTCGGGGAAGGAATGAGCAGATGCAGGAGAATTCTTCGATTTAGATTTTAATCCAAAACGCGAAGGTTTACAAACACAGGAACTCTGGGATGACATTTAACAGCCGCCGCTAGACACAGGGAAACACAGGGCTTAAGTAGACAAGGAAACTAATGAGGGAACACCTGGAATTAATGAACATGACGACATGAGGGAAAACACAGCTGGAACCAAATTTACACAATGGAGACAGGAACAGGAAAGACCAAAAAAGGAAAACAGGAACTAAGACAGGGGTAAAACAAGGAAACACAAGTCCACAACACTGACACCTTAAGTGTTTACGATTTATGCAGAAATGAGTTCTGCTTGTTTCTCACAAATGGCAAAGTCTCTTGATGATCAGATTTTCTTAAAAGAAAAATACCCAGTAAACCATTATAGATACAGAAAATATCTCAATAATGTCTCAAACCATGCTTAGATTTGCCAAGATAGTCATAAAATAGTCTGCAATCAAAACCAGAGATCTCAATATTGATTCAATTTCTCGTCAAATTTTTCAGAAAGCAATTAATCTTACCTGTTCCTCATTCATTTTGATTAATCTATACTCTTATTTTGCATCAACCCGTTTGTGTCTATTTTTTGGTATCCAAAGGAATTTTAAGAGAAACATCTGAGACGATGTTGATTTTTCAATATGAAAACTTCATTAAGTCTTCTGGCGGTTTAACTATAACCATGTTTTTTTTTGTTTTCATTTGTAGTAAAACCATGGTTAATTTCCGTAAGGGTTCTATTGTGGTCTGTGCTACTTGCAGCACATTTCTGTATTTAGCACATGTGTTGTCAAACAGATGTTTGCGTAATTTTTTCTATTTGCATGTGTTTTCTCAAGTTGCAACGCGTTGAACTCTCTCGGCTACCGATACAAATGACTCAAAAGTTGACATACAGTAACAGTATAAAGCTATTATGTGAAGGTGGGGTCTTTCATTTAGATTTTGAGAAATATCTGAGTTCATACTGAGATATCTAACTTTTTAAGGCTGGTATCTTAGCAAACCTGAGCACAGTTTGAGACATTGTGAGATTATTTTCAAATGGACATTTTTTAAATTTTCCATTTGCTCTCATTGCTGTCTAAGACAATTAAGATATCAAATAGATTTTTGTTTCCAACAGGATGAAGTTCCTGCATGCAAAATTACATCCAATACTATGCACATCACATGAAGTGTGTCAGGTAACATATGAATTGCACATCTTGCTTTGTTGACACATCATAAACATTCAGAAATATATACAATATGACTAATATGACTGAAGTCAAAGCAAGGTTGTGCAAAAGACTGCAGCCTTGACTGCTGAGAAATTGAAACAGGACAATTGAGAGTGAGCAAGAGTCCACTGAGCTCTTCACACATTACAAAAACATGAGTGTGACTGGAAAGATTCATGGAAGCCATACTGTATGTATTTCACAGGGATGTGATTTTGGATGGATGAATCATTGATGCACTTTGACAGAAGGCAAACCGAATAACCCATCCTTTCTTAGAAAACTCATTACTCAGAAGATTATGAATATGTGTATAAATAAATGTAGTTAAAGGTGTGGATAGTTAGACAAGAAACGCCCCTGTGGTTCCCGAACTCAATTTAAACACTGGATCTCATAGGGATGGGCAGTATGAATGTGATTATATTAAACTATGATTCATTTTATACTATTCAACTGTTTCTGCTGGCAATTCAATGAGAAAATGCTATATGTTATACTAATTATGCTCTCTCTCTCGCTATATATATATATATATATATATATATATATTAGTATCATTGAGACACTCAATTTATTTTTATTCATATTTTGAATTAGTTTCTATTTTTCTATTTTCAATTTAGTTATTTTTTGTAATAACATTTTCAATTTAATACTAATATATGAAATGTACATGTATTAATTTTACAAAACTAATGACAAAGCTAATAAAAATGACAAAAATACACAACAAAATAACAAAAATTAATAAATGAATATGTAAAAAATAACTACATTTAAATTAGTATCATTGAGGTACTATTTACTTCTTTTTATTAATATTTTGAATTAGGCTTTATTTTTATATTTTCTTACTTTTATTATTTAATTCGTTTTATTAATTTAGAAATGTTAATTTATTAATTTCAGTAACTTGTTTTGTATTTTTGTCATTTTTAGGTTTGTCATACATATACTATAACATACACGTCAAAAGTTGGGGTCAGGTAGGATTTTTTAAATTATTATTAATACTTTTATTCAGCAATAATGCTTTACATTAATGTGAAAGCAAAGACATTTTAATGTTACAAAACATTTATTTTCGGTGCTGATCTTTGAGCTGTCTATTCATCAAGGAATCATGAAAAAAATTGAATATTTCTGAAGGATCATGTAACACTGCAGAGTAATGATGCTGAAAATTCAGCTTTGATCACAGGAATAAATCACATTTGACAAGATATTCAAACAGAACACATTTAAATTAAATTGCAATAATATTTCTCAATTTTACTATTTTACTGTATTTTTAATCAAATAAATGCAGCCTTGATGAGCATAAGAGACCTCTTTCAAAAACATTAAAAAATCTTTCTGAACCCAAACTTTTAACAGTAGTGTATACAGCAAATGACCTCAAAGCTAACACTAAACACTATAGCAATATTTCCACCGGGTGACACATTCCTATCGTTGCATGGTATATAACGTCATAGCTCTCATGCCTGTGGTCCAGTATTTCTAAGTGGCGGTCCTTTATCAGCCACCATGTGCTGGACCACCATCACATCAACATGAGCACCACCCAAGACGTTCCTGAGGATGACTTCAGGTTCAACATACTGGATCTGGCAATAACCACATAAACAAGATAAACAGAAACTGTTATGATTACAAATGCTTTAGAAATGTTGTAGGTGATGTAGTGACAGGCAATCCTTGCCAAACTACTGTATATGAATACAGCCTGTTTCAAACAGTATAAATGATTCAGAAAATCTTAAAGGGGTCATATGATGCGATTTCAATTTTTCCTTTCTCTTTGGAGTGTTACAAGCTCTTGGTGCATAAAGAAGATCTGTAAAGTTGCAAAGACTAAAGTCTCAAATCCAAAGAGATATTCTTTATAAAAGTTAAGAGTCAGCCACGCCTACCTAAAACGGCTCGTTCTAACACGCCCCCACATACCTACCTCACTATGTGGGAAGATTTGCATAACGCCGCCCAAATGTTCACGCAAAGAAAGAAGGTGTAACTTTTATTCTCGTTGTAGTATTGTTGCTGCCACCGCCACCACCATGTCTTGAAGACGCTGTGTGCTTTGTTGTGAAAGCGAAACTACTTTGTTTGGGCTTCCAAAAGAGGACGATATCGCTTCGTCATGCCTGGAGCTGATCCGTGCTGGTCGCTGAGGGAATACATCAACTTTGCGCTGTGGATCGCCGGATCGGCTTTCACCGTGGACGAAGCGGAGTCCAGCCCGGGGTTGTCACATGTTGTTGCCGCAGGCATCACAGTATGGGTAAGGGACGTAACATTTCCGTCTCACGCTTGAGGTATTCGGCCAATCACAACGCACTGGATAGCTGGCCAATCAGAGCACACCTCGCTTTTTCAGACCGATGAGCTTTGTAAAAATCGATGCCTTTCAGAAAGGCGGAGCATAGAGGAGAAACAATAATGTACAGTATGTGGAAAATAATGTGTTTTTTTAACCTTAAACCGCATAAACATTTAATTACAGCAAATACACAAAATAATGTTCTTTTTAGCAGCATCATATGACCCCTTTAATATATGCAGGGATATGCCATGCATGCATGTACAAATGTTTTGATAGTGTCACTGCCCTTTTAGTCTTGTTTTGCATATATTGTGACATTTTTAGTTACACATATTTACAAATATAACACACTATAACATACACAGTGCAACACATACAATAGTAGCATGCAAGTGAGTGTATTTTAGTATTGAGATACTGCTTTTTCATCATTTCTTTATTAATATTTTGAATTAGTTTAAATTTTTTATATTTTCCCTTTTTATTTTAATTTTAGTTTTGTTTAATTTTGAAATACTAATTTATTAATTTTAGTAATTTTGTTCTGCATTCTTCCTTATTTTACAAAGCTTTATCAATGTTTTATTATATATATATATATATGTTATATTATTATATTATTATATATATTTTATTATATATAATTTACACCTTATTTCAGTTACAGTTTCTTTAATTAAGTAACAAAAATGTAATAACAATGAAATACATTGATCTTAAATGTAACACATTTCTTGTAAGAAGTACAGATAGACAATGCTATAGCCGTCAAACACATCCACGATAAGATAAAAACAACGTTAAAATTCCCACAGATGATGTTTAGGTGGTGCATGTCACTTAGTTTTTAAGAAAATGTACAAATGTTCAACTCAACCTGTAATTCTGTGAAAGTATTTTAACATCCAAAAAAAATAAAAAAAATAAAATTGTGTTGACTTCTTTTTTGGGGTCATTTATTGATACTAGCATGGAAACCAGATGTGAGCAGTTTCCGATCGTGGAATGTCCGAGACAAACAGCCAAACGCTCAATGGAAGCTTTTTACATTTTGTTTGGCTGCAGATCTGAGTCTTTATTTGGATGCTTCACATTCAATAGAAATGAACAGCTAGTTCTCGGACATCTCCTCCAAAGAGCTTTCTTGAAGGCGCGAGGGTCAGATTGCATAACCGAGAACGCCACACAAGGGCTGAGAGGAGTATTTTTTCCACTGAAATATCTTGAAAGACCCCTGATGAGCTGCGTACACTATTATTATTGCCATAGATACGGCGGTGCTTCCAATGCTCCTTTTCGTCATACAAGGATATAGTACTCAGTCATCTGAAGCATCTGGTTTACGTGCTACAGTAAGAGGGCTATTCATTCTGTGTCATTCCCACATGACAGCGGGCTTAGAGATTTGTCTGTCATGCTACCCTAAATGGAACTAGCAGTGGCCCCTGGACTAAAGCGAATGCTGGTCCTTCCAAATACAAGCAGCCAACAATCCACAGTAACACTTTAGTATAGGGACCGATTCTCAATATGAACTAGTTGCTTATTAGCATGCCTATTATTAACATATTGACTGTTTATTCTGCATGACCATATTCTACATCCCTAATACCTAAACTTAACAACTACCTCACTGACTAATGATAAGCAGCAAATTAGGAGTTTATTGAGGTAAAAGTTAATGGTTTGTTAATAGCGAGAATTGGACCTTAAAATAAACTGTGACCCAATCCACTTATTTAAAATAAATTTACATACGAAAATGACTTAAAGGTACCGTAAGGGTTTTCTTTGGAACAGTATGCATAAATATGACTGAATGTAACAGGAAAAAAAAATGTCATGAGAAATCCCACCTCTGTCTGCAAACAGAAATAAAATAAAATGAAGTAATTTGAATTTGTCGACGTTAAATGAAGCTTGTTTCCACCATGGGATAAAAAAAACAACAACTCACAATTCTGACTTTTTTCTTGCAATTCTGAGTTTATATCTCATAATTCGGACTTATTTTCTCATAATTATGAGAAAAATGTTCTCTCACAATTGTGCGTTATAAACTCACAATTTTAAGAAAAAACGTCAGAATTGTGAGATAAAAAGTCTCAATTACCTTTTTATTATTATTTTTTTTTTCCATGGCAGAAACAAAGAAACAGAACTGTGATGTGAATTCAGAGGGAGGAAAAGTCATAATTTTGAGAAAGAAAGTCATAATTTATAACTCACAGTGCTTGCTTTTTTGTCAGATTTGCGAGTTTATATCTAAGAATATAATAATTCAGAATTGTGAGAAACAAGCAGGGATATACAGTAAACAGTAAATGTATGGGAGACATTTTTAGAGCATAACCTATGATAAAAAAAATAAATAATATATATATATATATATATATATATATATATATATATATATATATATATATATATATATATAT
>NW_015505788.1:706278-733688 GCF_001515645.1 Sinocyclocheilus grahami
TATATATATATATATATATATCAGGTAATTTGCATACAGTACCATGGCTACTGCAGCATTCCTTGTCTTTCCATTACCTCAATTCACCATCACCAAACATTCATATTTAAATTCATAATTAGGATAAGCTCTAAACGTCAATACAGAATAACTAACACTGGCAACAAAACCAGCATAAATTAAGTCAGCAAACAGCAAAATACTATCTCATCATTTACTCATGCTGAAATGCATTCTGGGAAATCACAAACACTTAACAAATCAGCAAAATCTCTCAATATTCATATGACTCTGTTAGGCTAGTTGGGGCAGCTGGTTTATGTGTTTTCATAAACATTCATAGTCATTCACATGTCAGCATTTCTGACTCTTGTTTTTTTGTACATACTAGAAAAAGCCGGGATTGAATTTAGCACATCCAGAAGTAAAGCAAAACAGAGCTTTCTCTAGCCAGCAGTACATTTCCAGAAACAGAGTGAGATTGATACAGCAGCAAAACGATTCATTCCTACTAACCTGCCAAACTCATCTTGGAGAAGACATTCACCTGCACATTTGAATCATTTTGCATATGCATCTTAGAAGTCCTGGTTGTTTCCATCATTGCAATTTCATGAGGATTCAAATGGCCTCCGAGCCTTAAGATCAAGCTTCTCCAAAGAGATGTATATCTTCTGTCAATGTAAACTACATCAGCGCATCACCATGGAAAAAATACAGCCATTAGACCAGGGTTAGTTCCTTTCCCAAAAATTAAAATTAGCTGAAAATTTACTCACCCTCAGTCTATTCAAGATGTAGATGAGTTTGTTTCTTCATCAGAACAGATTTGGAGAAATGCAGCATTGCATTACTTGCTCAGCAATGGATCCTCTGGAGTGAATGGGTGCCGTCAGAATGAGAGTCCAAACAGCTGATAAAAACATCACAATAATCCACAAGTAATCCACACCACTCCATTCCATCAGTTAACATCTTGTGAAGTGAAAAGCTGCGTGTTTTTAAGAAACAAATCCATCATCCATAATAACGCTTCCTCAAGTAAAATAAGTCCATCCCTTGTTGTCCATCACATCAAAATCCACCAATATATTAGTTTAGAACTGTTTTGGCTTGTAAACGGTGCTTTATGTTTGCATACTTGATTCAGACAAGACTACTTTAGCAGTGGAGAAATCAATATTATGGATTATGGACAAGCCAGAAGCAACGGTTTGAAGTTGTAAATGTCTTAATGATGGATTAGTTTCTTACAAACATGCAGCTTTTGGCTTCAAAATATGTTAACTGATGGACTGGAGTGGTGTGGATTACTTGTGGATTATTGTGATGTTTTTATCAGCTGTTTGGACTCTCATTCTGACGGCACCCATTCACTGCAGAGGATCCATTGATGAGCAAATGATGCAATGCTACATTTCTCCAAATCTGTTCTGATGAAGAAACAAACTCATCTACATCTTGGATGGCCTGAGGGTGAGTAAATTTTCAACAAATATTTATTTTATGGGGATCTATGATTTGTAGTTATTTTTATTTTAATCACGAATTTAGCCGTTTAATTCCATTCGTTTTAGTCAATTTTAACGGTCCATATATAGCATTCTAAAAATTTTATTTTGTTCGTATTATGGAATATTTGTCATTTTAGAATTAGTTTTCATTCCTTATAACAACACAAAGCTCAAAGCAACACAAACGGTTCCAAATGATTATGAAAAAAACATGACATTTAAAATGTGACCTGTCTTTAGTAGTTTTACTTGTCCATCAAATGACAGTTTCATGACTAATTCACTCGGGAGATTAAATAAATCATACTACACTGATTGAAAACATTTAATATTTTCCAAAATGTGAATTTGTGAAAGTTGAAATCTCCAAAAAGGCTTTAGGCTTGCTGTCAATGTGTTCATTTTATGCATACCCCTATATAACCGAACGTATACGAGCTAGAAACACACTTCATGTATAAATACCAAAGACATCATTTAGAAACAGTAGAAGTGAAACTCTGTGTGGGTAAAATCCATTTAATCTCAGTCCATTTGATTATCGGATCAGTAATATTCTCCTGTTTGTCTCCCGTTCCTGTGTGATTCATCTAACGGCTCTGAAAACGCAACATATTTGGCTGGACATGTGCTGTTTATCAGACAAAAGACATCGGTTTGTATTTAGATTAGACTGTCATTTGCATACCTCTTCACTGAGGAAAGTCAGTTTAACAGAAAACACTGCACTGATGTCAGCATAAATATTTATGAAAACAGAACACTGATCAATGCGCTGATGTATGAAATGCAACGAAAGCAATCAGCACTAACCCTCACGTCATGTTCCAAGCATTCTGTTTTGAATTGTTTTTCTGCTTAGTTAACAGGTAAATGGTCACAGTTACTTATATAGTCAACATGAAATCAAAATTCACCCCATTTTCCGCATCTAATTTTGAACAAATCAGTGGTTTTTAGTGCATTGCTATGCATTTGCTGACAAAAATCCACCCGTAAAGTCTTTGTCATAATTTGTTCTATATGTGACTCAAGTCCCTCACTTAAGGACTATTTGTTCAGGTAAACCAAGGGAATATTGCTTGTCTGTTCACTAAAGTAACAGCACACTCTTCTCAATAAGACAAGTGATTAGAGGAATCATTCATGTCTGGAGCACCAATCATGGAAAGTTAAACAAAGTTTAATACTTAGTGTGAGTGATTTAAACAAACCCCCACCCTTAAGTATGAGCCATAGTAATCGTGATTTGAACTAGTGCTTTTCTTTGGAAGATCACTGAAGGCCTTATAGCAAAAGAGACGCTAGTTGCTTGTAAAGCTAAACGCCTGTTAACACTCACTGTCTACAGCTGCTTCACAATCTAAACAACATCTGAGTCACTTCTGTTCTGCTACCGTAAGTCAATACATTCACATTCTACTGATGCATTTGTGCATTTACAGGCCGCATGCATTTACATTTGCAGGATTTCTATTATTAAACCAAAACCAACTTTCTTGCATACAAAAAGTTGTTTCGTTTAATTAGTCCCTAATAGCTGAAATAAATATTGCCCTGGCAAAGATCATTTAGTAAATATGCCTCATTAACGTTCTAAATGAGACACAGAATTGAAACCTTTAGGCAGGGTGTTAAACTGCCCAAATAAAATAAATGCTATAATCATATTCAGCATTAAACTCAGTGTCAGAAACCTGCAGCTCAATTTAAGCAGCTAAATGAACCAAATTAACAACTCAGTTTTGTAGCACAAAATACTTGCTTAAAGGGGTGGTTGATTGCGATTTCACTTTTTTAACGTTAGCTAGTGTGTAATGTTGCTATTTGAGCATAAACAATATTTGCAAAGTTACGAAGCTGAAAGTTCAAATGCAAACGGAGATGTCGTCTTTTAAAATTCTGGCAGTTTAATGCCTACAAAAACGGCTGGTAGGGACTACAACGAGTTACTTCCCAGGTGCGTGACATCACAAACCCAGATAAACCCTGCCCTCGGGAAAAGGCCGTAAAGGGGGTGAGGCCATGCTGCGCTGCTTTAGAGAAGAGGAAGAGAAAACTAGAGGTGCTCGTAAAAATCTGTTCATATATGAATCGATTACATAACGATTCAAATGGATTCACAAGTTTCAAAATCAATGTTCTAAAGCAGTGGTTCTTAATACTGTTCCTCGCGTCGCCTGCTCGGCCTCTCTCTCTCTCTCTCATTCAGATCATCAGCTCAGCTCTGTTCCATTTATGCACTTATTTTCACATAGCTATGAGAAGCGTTATACATGGATGCGCGTGCAGTTGCCGTACTGTATTAAAGCTTTAATCAGGACAAAACCGTATATTAAAAGCTAACATAAGCAGTAGAATTTACAAATAACAGCATATCTAAAAGTATGAGACAACAACAAACAAAAAACATAGGCCTACCATTAAAAGCCATGGTTGCACAGGTTCTGCACGATCCTCTTCAATAATATCCTCTGCTTCTCAATCGGGCTCAAACTGATAAGCGATATTAACGACGCCGTTGTTTACAATACAACCGGAGCACATGCCGCTGAGGTGAGGAACGGGACGTTTAGACGCGCACTAGAGGCGATTTAGCAAATCACAACCCACTGGGCTAGCTAGCCAATCAGAGCCCTAGAAAAAAACCAGTGAACCACCCCTTTAACCTGCCATTACATTTTACATCAATACAATGTAACCATTTGTAATTTGTACCAAATCCATTTACATTTATGCATTTGGCAGATGTTTTTACCCATTAACTTTTTGCATTTAATGTATGCATTTTGTCAGTTCATAAGTTCATGCATTCCCTGGGAATCAAACCCATGAACTTGCCGTTACTAGCACCATCCTCTACTGTTGAGCTACAGGAATGCCTTTCAATAAAAAAAAACACATCCAAGGGACCACAGCATTGACCAATGACTGCACTTTTAAACTGTTTGTAATTTGTACCAAATCCATTTACATTTATGCATTTGGCAGATGTTTTTACCCATTAACTTTTTGCATTTAATGTATGCATTTTGTCAGTTCATAAGTTCATGCATTCCCTGGGAATCAAACCCATGAACTTGCCGTTACTAGCGCCATCCTCTACTGTTGAGCTACAGGAATGCCTTTCAATAAAAAAAAAAAAACACATCCAAGGGACCACAGCATTGACCAATGACCTTCACTTTTAAACTAAGCTGAACAGTTACACTGATGGGGTCATGACCTTAAGTTCCAATGTTTTAAAACTATTTAGGTCTCTTATCTCACTTTGACCTTCAACAGCAGATCCCATCATTGACCGTAACTTTTCTAGACACACGCCATGTGATGCAAAACAACAATTTTATCAACCCTCTAAATCATGACTTATGAAATAATCATATGCAGTTTATTGAACATTTAGACAGCATATAAAAAAAATATATCTGAAAAGTTTGAGTTTTATATTTGATACATCTGTCTTTGATGGCTCATATACTATGACACAGGAGAAAATGGAGCTCAATCTCGAGGAAGAAAAACGATATTTATATGGCAAAAAAGTAAGATTCTGAGAGCTTGTAATGTAAATCAATGAGATCTTTATAACAGACTACATACATAAAATGCATATAAATATCAGTTGTCACTCTATATCTCCCAATAATGTCTTAGTAAGATGATTTTTAAAAGCTTAGTTTTATGATCAAAGCGTTTCTAAACATATAATGCAATGCACAATGATGATTGAGAGATGAATAAATAAATGTTCCTCAAAAGCCTGATGATCATATTTGAGACTCACATTTGAACACTATTATTTTTTTGTTATTATTTATTTATTTAGTTGATTGTGTAGAAAAGGGTTTTCAGCAAAGTTTTGATCACATTGATAATTTAGAGGCCTCAAATTTGATACAGTATAGGCCTTATAGGGTATATGATACAGAAAGTCTGTCACCTCAGGTCATGTCAAGTCATGCCACCTTTATTTGTATAGCGCTTTATACAAAACTGATTGTGTCAAAGCAGCTTTACACTGTCAAACAGAAAAATAATTTGTCAATAATGCAAGATGATGATCTGCTCTTAAATAGCTATTTTTAACATGAACATTTATGAACACAGAGACGTTACAATGACTAACTAGCGCCAATAACTTCAGTGTGGAACGTCTCTATAGCACTACACCAAAACACGTCTGTATCTCCATGACGACCGCATCATCACTTTCTAATGCATAAGTCTGTGGTGTATGGTACAGAATCAAATACGTTAGTCATCAGTCATTTTCCTTTGCATGCGTGCAGACTATTCCAACAGTTACAAACCCAATTCCAAAAAAGTTGGGACACTGTACAAATTGTGAGTAAAAAGGAATGGAATAATTTACAAATCTCATAAACTTATATTTTATTCACAATAGAATATAGATAACATATCAAATGTTGAAAGTGAGACATTTTGAAATGTCATGCCAAATATTGGCTCATTTTGGATTTCATGAGAGCTACACATTCCAAAAAAGTTGGGACAGGTAGCAATAAGAGGCCGGAAAAGTTAAATGTACATATAAGGAACAGCTGGAGGACCAATTTGCAACTTATTAGGTCAATTGGCAACATGATTGGGTATAAAAAGAACCTCTCAGAGTAGCAGTGTCTCTCAGAAGTCAAGATGGGCAGAGGATCACCAATTCCCCCAATGCTGCGGCGAAAAATAGTGGAGCAATATCAGATGACAAAAAACACAAAATATTTTTCTTATGAAAATTTTTGGTTGTCATGGTAACCTCTCCAGCATGAGGAGGTTGGAATCAGGTGCAAGATATGTGAAAGGAACTTTAATGATGGGTTTTGTTTGGATGATAAGACTATGTTGCTGCATTTGGAATAATTCACAAGTGGCTTTGCATAAAAAAAGGCTGTATGAATAAATGTAAATTATTTCAAGACCGAGAAAAAAAAAAAAAAAAAAAAAAACTTTTTTCATGGGTACACAAATGCCACTCCCATATCGTTCAGAAATGTAATAATGTCATTTTTTTTCTGCACCATGTCCTGTGATATTTAAATGCCAATGCCATTATGTGCTAGAATGAATACGGTTTTAAATTACATGCTCAGATCATTGTCATAGCTCATATTTATGTTCATATATTTATATACTCATCTTTTCATTTACATTATTTTATGTATTTCCTTTCATGCAGCGCTTGAATCAACGGTGCAAAAGAAATAACACCCAAGTTGCAATCTTGCATTCTGAATTAAATGTGGTGTTATTAAAAAAAGATGCATGCAGCAAAATAACACCACTAAAACACACCTTTCCACTGAATTATTATTGTATTATTGAATTATTAAGGGTAACCATTTATTGTATATACACACACCATATATATAAAACACATCACATGATATGTCATATATACATGCACCTCATTTGATCCAATATAAACATATATGCATTCCTACACCATCCTCTACTACAAAAAGCAATCCAGGTTGCTGAAGTGATAGCAGCAGTGTTGTTTTTGTAAAATCAAACTGAAACTCCCCCCACCAAAAGAAATAAAGCTGAAATAAAATAAAATAAAATATGAATAAGAGATGAAACTAACTAAAATTAAATTAGGTTCAGTTGAAGTATTAAAAATGAAGTAACTAAAACTAAAGTAAAATAAATTAAAGCTAAATAGAAATATAAAAAAACAAAAAAAATTACAAAAGCACAAAACAACATTATTACAACTAAAATTAAAATAATAAATGCTAAAATAAAATCTAATTTAAAATATTAATGAATATTATAATAATACTAAAATAAGACATTGCAGCACACACACAAAATATTAAAATGTTTCAAAAGTCCACAGTGGAAATTACATGTTAGGAAAGCAATTATTTTTATCTTAGAAACAGAATTGCAATCTCCTTCCCAGAACTACATTAGCATTTGAGATTTACACAAGCTGAGGAAATGCCTTCTTATTTCAGATAAGCAAACACTGTTGAATGTAAGCAATTAATTAATACATCAACTCAATCAAAACATGGATGTAATTCATTGTTTCACTTACAGGTGGATGGCTAGTCAGTCCAGAGCTCCACATCTTCTGTGATGGTTTACATTCATGCATGTCACTGTAGAGTGTCAAGTGAAGTTCATGATTTTGCCA
This sequence comes from Sinocyclocheilus grahami, assembly GCF_001515645.1. NCBI lineage: Eukaryota > Metazoa > Chordata > Actinopteri > Cypriniformes > Cyprinidae > Sinocyclocheilus > Sinocyclocheilus grahami. Next base: position 713,956 of record NW_015505788.1, read on the forward strand.
TTTTATGAAGATGGTTCCGTTGCAGGACAACAAAAGCTGTTTTTAACTCTTATCACATAGTGTGACATCATTATGTGAATCATAATCCCTGCAAACTATGAACATTGCATTCATATCATTGCAAACATATCCATGCATTCTTATGCAACTCAACTTGCACATGATGTAAGCCTTGGAAGTTGGATGCTGCCATCTTTTTTTTTTTTTTTTTAACCAATCACCTGAGCCATAAATGTCAAGTGACTCTGTTTTTGCCTCCAGGAAAGATCCTTCTGACAAACTCCTACTCATGCATGCTGCACAGAGAATGATGGGAAATGTAGTTTTGTTGGACAATAATCTACATTTTTTTGGCAAGCTTTTATCACTGTTCTTGTCAAAAGCGCACACATTGCCAATCAAAAGAGTAATCAGTTCTCAATTACAACTTATGACCAATATCAATTAGCTTTCACAAGTCTTTAATTTAATTAGCAGCTACTTTTGTGACATGCGGCTAAGTATGGTGACCCATACTTGGAATTAGTGCTCTGCATTTAACCCATCCAAAGTGCACACACACAGCAGTGAACACACACACACACACACCGTGAACACACACCCGGAGCAGTGGGCAGCCATTTTTTTTGCTGCGGTGCCCGGGGAGCAGTTGGGGGTTCGGTGCCTTGCTCAAGGGCACCTCAGTCGTGGTATTGAAGGTGGGAGAGAGCGCTGTACATTCCCCCCCCCCACCTACAATCCCTGCCGGTACGAGACTCAAACCCACAACCTTTGGGTTACGAGTCCAAGGACAGTCCATGGGAGTCCATGACTTCCCCACAAAGGACAGGTCTGCCAAATAGTGTTACCAACATCCTATAGTGTAGATTTCCCATGGGACATTTAGCTGGATTATGTTCATTCATTCATGCATTCATTCATTCTGATCATAAAACAGTAATATTGTGGAAAATTATTACAATTATTACACCTGTTTGCTATTGTAATATATTGTAAAATGTAATTTGTGATGCAAAGCTGAATTTTCAGCATCATTACTCCAGTCTTCAGTGTCACATGATCCTTCAGAAATCATTCTAATATGCTGATTTGCTGCTCAGGAAAGATTTCTTATTATTATCAGCAATGAAAACAGTTGTGATGTTTCATATTTTTGTGGAAACTGTGATACATTTTAGTCATGATGTATTGATGAATTCTTTGCATTGATTTAAAATAGTAATCTTTTGTAACATTACAAAAAGTCTTTACTGTCTCTTTTGATCAATGCAATGCATGTTTGCTAAAAAAAGATTTTTTTTTTTAGTTTTGCTGTTCCTGCCAAGTGGTTTGAGGGCCTTTTTTCTGTGTGGTTAGCGAGCGAAAGATTTCTTCCACCTCATCATCTGGCGTGCTGTTGTTGTTTCAGTTGCTGTTATTAATTCCATTGCTGGGACAAACTGCGGTGTTACTGTAACGCTCAGTCCCTTTGGTAAGACTTCCTTTGGCTGGATAAATTCCCTGTCTGACAAGTTCTTGTCACGTTTTTCCCTCATTATCCAGGATTCCATTTCGTCATCCTTAAGAAATGTTCATCTCCACCTTGGCAGTTTCACTTCAGTTGACAAATTTGAATAATTATCTCTTTTATTGTTGATAAAGCCATTAAAGGTGTGTGATTTATAAATGCTGAGGCAACAGAGAGGCATTTCCTTTTCCCACGTGGATCCAGCTGCTGTCCACATGCTCGCTTCCACATATTAAAACCATTTACAAGAATCTTCTCAGTCAGTAGCATCTACAAGCCATTACAGAACATTGTGTAAAATTACACTTGTAAATTAACAAGCACTCCAACAGAGGGATCTACATCAACTTTCCCCTAATTACTGTCAATATGTGCCTCAAAAAAATCTCCTACAAAGCACACGAAGAAACCCAGCCCTGATTTCCTGTGCCCTGCATTTTTGATTGTTTATTGAACACACCCCAGGGGTCGAATTTGACCCAGTCCGGCCGTTTGATGTCAATACAAACAGCAAAATTTGTGCTGCAAACAATACTTGCACTGTACCTGGGTCGGAAGGGTGAGAGACATCTGGAAATATCATTTTAGTGAACACAGAGCTCCCGCTATAATCCAAAAACCTGGCAGTTCTCTGCGTCTCTGGGGTGTGTTGGTGCGTTTGCATGAGAGAGAGCTTCTACTATTGACCAGGAATTGCACTGCACAGATGACTAGTTAATTAAAAACAGGTTTGGAAATCTCCATTTAGAACTTGACTCATATTTCCTGTCTCCTCATTTTCATTATCATTGTGAGTTTCCTCCCTGGAATCCTAATTGGTTAATGAGTGATGTCAGACTTTCCTTTCCTCAGTTTAGGAGTTTTTTTTTTTTTGGTAACTTTCCATCAAACGCTTCCTTCAACTACATATTTCTTTAGATGAACATAAAATTCCTACTAATTCACCTCAGACTTAAACGTGCCAACTACCTCAGCATTTGTTGACATATGGAGGCTGCAAGAGTGCCTGAGGCTTTCATTAAAAGGCTATTTCAAATTAAGGTTCAAAGAGGAACATGATTTCAACAGTTCAATGTATTTTCTCAATAAACATTTAAAGTGACAGAGTTGCTGTTTAAATGTATGCACATAAACACATCATGTTTGCATTTGCTATGAGAGACAGAAAAATGAGAACAATCCTGACAAAAACTGTGACCTTGGAGCACAAAACCAGTCTTAAGTCGCTGGGGTATATTTGTAGCAATAGCCAAAAATACATTGTATGGGTCAAAATGATAGATTTTTCTTTTATGCCAAAAATCATTAGGATATTAAGTAAAGATTATGTTCCATGAAGATATTTTGTAAATTTCCTACCGTAAATATATCAAAACTTAATTTTTTATTAGTAATATGCACTGCTAAGGACTTCATTTGGACAACTTTAAAGATGATTTTCTCAATATTTAGATTTTTTTTGCACCTTAAAATTCCAGATATTCAAATATCCAAATATTGTCCTATCCTAACAAACCAGCTTTCATATGATGTATAAATCTCAATTTTGAAAAATTGACACTTAAGACTGGTTTTGTGCTCCAGGGGCACAATTGGTCCTGAAATGCTGAATGAACAAATTACTGTATATTAATAGTTGACCGAGTTTTTTGGTGCCCAATTTTGTAATGAAAAGATTACAACACTACTGTCTGAACATTTGGGGTCAGTTTTTCAAAAATGTAGGCTGTAATGTTACTGTCAAGGCTCAGGTTTGATCGATCTCTCTTCACTCCTGCATAAGGCTTTGTTTTGGTTTTCGACTGCAGTGCTGGCAGATGCTGTTTTGATCTTTTCAGTTATGAGTTTTGTCATGTTGTGTTTCTTTTTATTTATTCAGTTTCTTCCATTGCCTCCCGGACTGTCTGCATTCACTGGTCAGCGGCTTGCCCTCCAGGGTTTCAGACTCTCGCTCTGGACTGTGACTGTTCTCTTCTGCCTGCTTGCCTGGACTGATCATTGTTATTGATCCTCGCCTGTCCTGACAATGATGTGCTTCTCTTCTCTTCGCTGTGCAGCTGCTGCCGCTCGCCTAGTATTTGATCTTCGCCCGTCAGACTACGTGTTATGGCTTTCCTGGGCTTCGTTTGCTGATTGGACTGTCAGGGCTTCCTCTCCATTGTCTTCTGAACCAGAACGTGTCGTATCGTCACCAGTTTACCTTTTTGTAATACGTTTTTGTTGGAGTGTCTAACTGCATTTGGGTCCCTCATCACAGAGAATCCTGACATTTATAAAAGATTTCCATTTCAAATAAATGCTGTTCTTTTGAACTTTCTATTCATTAAGGAAATCTGAAAAAGAAGTACAGTATCACCATTTCCACAAAAATATGAAGCAGCACAACTATTTTCAACGCTGATAATAATCAGAAATGTTTCTTGAGCAGCAAATCAGCATATTAGAATGATTTCTGAAGGATCATTTGACACTGAAGACTGGAGGAATGGAATAAATCACAGGAATAAATTGCAATTTAAATAATATTCAAATAAAAAACTGTTCTTTTAAATTGTAATAATATTTCACAATATTACTGTTTTTAATGTATTTTTGATCAAATAAATGCAGCCCTGGTGAACAAAAGAGACATCTATGAAAAACATAAAAAATCTTGAAAATTAATATTCACTGTGAGCCGATGATAAACATATAATCAATGATATGAAATACAACAAACATCATACTGACTTCTAAAGGCTTGTAAATATTAATTTGGGGATTTAAAATTAAATATTTGTGAATAATTAAGATGCCAATTATGAAATTATGAACTGTAAAAAGTGATTTTTCAAGAGATTGGAGATTATTAGAGTACGTTTCACAATAAAATACTATTTCAGTCTTTCTACTTCAAAACGTCATGTTTAATTTAATGTGTTAGTTGTTTGTTTGTGAAATTTACTAACAATTTTTGAGTTTGGTTGTTTCTACCCTTTTTTTCAGGATTCAGTGTAAATCCTGAAACGACTGGTCATTAAACAAATACATTTAAATGAAGGACACTGGAATAATCAAATATTTCAGAGAGCCAAATAATACAGTAATTTTAGTTACTCCTCAGTGCTTTCTTAGAACAAATTGATTCAAATTACATTCCCACATATTGTTGAAGTTACAGTAAATGTCCTGAACAAATGTGGTCAGGAAATGATGAAAAGTGCGTTCAAGGAAATTTGAGGTTTGCTCCTTATGGATATTGGATTATGCTACTTGTTTTGATTTACAAAACACTCCCTGGATTCAGTCCTGGAGAAAGTCATGGTGAAGGAGCCCCTGATTTGGAAACCCCTAAAGATGAGGCAAAACGGAAAGCATAACATCATCTCGGCCTGCCAAAACAAACTCTCTGAATCCATGGCCAATAATTGATTAGTCAGTGCAAAGCGGCCACACATGCGAAGCAAGAAGGGTCAAGAAGCAATCGTGAATGAGTGGCTATGTAGTATTGTTAGGTTGTATATGCTCAGGGCTCTAGGAAGATACATGGATGCTATTACCACTCACAGTAATGTCTTTAAACATCCCAGCATGGAGCTGGTAAGGGTTCAGATGTGTGAAGTACCTCAGGGAAAGTGATGACTGCTTCTTCTCGAAGTCTTCTATATGGAGTCTTCTGGTAATAACAGACTTGATATAAGCGAGCTTCATAAGGCCATGCTGCTGTTGAACTATGATTTCAGTGCAGAGGGTTATGAAATTAATACACTCAGAAAATCATGGGCTAAAAACACTTGATTATAATTCTGCCCAGTAATGTTATTTACTAAGGCTGTCCTAACAAACACAACACTGTCTCTGGAAACATACTCCTCATACTGACTCATTTGTTGTGCATGGGTATACAGTACACAGTACAAACTGTACATCGTTTGCTTGTCACTGGTATATATTTAAAGGGGTCATATGATGCTTTTTTAAATATCATTATTTTGTGTATTTGGTGTAACAGAATATGTTGACATGCTTTAATGTTCAAAAAACACATTCTTTTTCAAATACTGTACATTATTACTAGGGCTGCACGATAAATCGAATGCGATATTTAACACGCAACTTATCAGTAAAGCCGGTTCTGTAATCAGCGGTAAATCTCCATCACGTGCGTGCTTTCACATTGAGCAGCATTTACTAGAGCCGTTGTTCACTGACGAGCTGCGCAAAAAATCGCGAGAATATGAACTTGGTTTTGCGCAGCTCGTCAGTGAACAACGGCTCTGTGTAGTTAATGCTGCTCAATGTGAAAACCCGCAGGTGATGGAGATTTACCGCTGATTACAGAACCGGCTTTCTGACAAGATGCGCATTAAATATCGCATGTGATTTATCGTGCAGCCCTAATTATTACAGTATATTACATACTCCGCATTTGAACAGTCAATAGCAAATACTTAAACTAATAACAAAACAGTAGCTGATTCAGAAGCGCCAGATTGTCATAGCAAAGTCAGAATTACCTCCTCTCCTAGGTTCACGAAACGGTCATCCATAAAATGCATTGCTGTTCTGTTGTAACTAATCTTAAAGATTCCTAAATGCATCTACTTTCGGAAGGCCAAATAAAGTGCTTTTGCTTTCGCCTAGAAACACACAGCGTCTCCCTGACATGGCTGCTTTAACACTAACTGCGGTTACTGAAACCACGCCTTCTTTCTTTGCATGCACATTTGGGCGGCATTATGCAAATATTTCCACATAGTGAGGTAGATATGTGGGGGCGTGTTAGAACGAGCCGTTTTAGGGGGTCGTGGCAGAGTCTTAACTTTGATAAAGAATATCTCTTTGGTTTTGAGACTTTAGTCTTTGCAACTTCAGGGATCTTATCTATGCACAATCAGCTTGTAACACTCCAAAGAGAAAGAAAAACTTGAAATCGCATCATATGACCCCTTTAAACACTCTAAATCTATATGTTAAGAATATTATTATTGCATTCTACATTTCCTGCATTTGCAGATGGACGAACAGACCGATAAAATGATAGAACAATAGAAAGAACAAGATAGATTTATAGATAGACGGGTGGATGGATGGACAGACAGAACGATAGATCAAACAATAGATAGAACGATAGATAGAATGATAGACAGAATGAGAGAGCAAAAAAGATAGATAGATAGATAGATAGATAGATAGATAGATAGGTATTGTTCTATCCATCCATATACAATACACATACTTTAATATATCAGCACCATTCTCTATGTATGATACTGTATGTAACATAGCATATGTACCTGTATATTTTAACATGGAGGGCAACAAAACAAGCAACAATATCTAGTATATAGAAGTTGAATTTATAAAAATCACCCTGTTCAAAAGTTTTCATATACATTTCATTCACAGTGTTCTTACCTGGATGATCCACAGCTGTTTTTTGGGGATGGGGGGTTGTCCGCTGTTCTTCAGAAAAATCCTTCAGATCCCACAAATTCTTTGGTTTTTCAGCATTTTTTCGTATTTGAACCCTTTCCAACAATAACTGTATGATTTTCAGGTCAATCTTTTCACACTGAGGACTACTGAGGGACTCATATGCAACTATTTCAAAAAGTTAAAATGCTCATTGATACTCCAGAAGGAAAGACGATACATTAAGAGCCGGGGGTGTAAACTTTTGAATAGTATGAAGATGTGTACATTTTTCCTATTTTGTCTAAATATCTTTTTTTTTTTTCATTTAGTACTGCCTTTCAGAAGCTACAGAAGATACTTACATTTTTCCAGGAAGACAAAATAAGTTCAATTTAGCCTGATCTCAGAGGTGGAAACAGTACGAAAATATTCTACTCAAGTAAAAGTACCATTACATTAATGAAATTGTACTTAAGTACAAGTAAAAGTACCAGTCTAAAAGTCTACTCAAGTAAAAGTAAAAAGTAACTTATTTAAAATTTACTCGGAGTAAAAATGAATTAGTTAGCTACATTGTAATAGTGGGAGGTAGGCAAAAAGGGGATAGGCCAAGGAACTCAGTTCCTGGAGGGCCACAGCCCTGCACAGTTTAGATATAACCCTAATTAAACACATCTGATCCAACTAATCTAATCATTCAGGCTTATTTGAAAACTACATAGTATGTGTGTTGGAGTAGGAACTAAACTCTGCAGGGCTGTGGCCCTCCAGTAACTGAGTTTGACACCCCTGGGATAGGCCTATAAATCTCAAACTAGTTGTTTTTAAAGGAGTCATATGATGCGATTTCAATTTTTCCTTTCTCTTTGAAGTGTTTCCAGCTCTTGGTGCGTAAAGAAGATCTGTAAAGTTGCAAAGACTAAAGTCTCAAATCCAAAGAGATATTCTTTATAAAAGTTAAGAGTCAACCCCGCCTACCTAAAACGGCTCGTTCTAACACACCCCCACATGTCTACATCACTATGTGGGAAGATTTGTATAACACCGCCCAAATGTTCACGCAAAGAAAGAAGGCGTAACTTTTATTCTCGCTGTAGTATTGTTGTTGCTGCCGCCATGTCGTGAAGATGCTGTGTGCTTCGTTGTGAAAGCGAAACTACTTTGTTTGGTCTTCCAAAAGACGACAATATCCGGTTTGTCATGCCTGGAGCTGATCCGTGCTGGTTGCTGACGAAATACATCAACTTCGTCCTATGGATCGCCGGATCGGCTTTCACCATGGACGAAGCGGAGTCCAGCCCGGGGTCATCACATGTGGTTGCCGCAAGTCTGCCGGCGGCTCCTTCATCGAATCCGCCGGTTGTTCCTCACTCTAGGCCCCCGGCCTCCGCTCACTCAAGCCCGCCGTGTGTGACGCTGTGTGTTTCATTGTGAAAGTGAAACTACTTTGTTTGGTTTTCCAAAAGAGGACACGACTAGAAATCAGTGGTTAAGCTGTTTTTTACAACACTGTTCCAGAACAGTTCAACCCAAATATTCAGACGTGTGCAGCACATTTTATGGAGGACTGTTTCCTGATCCTGGAAGAGTAGACTACAATGCCAGCTGATCTGACTCACAGACTGTAAGTACGTTTTTATATTTAAAGGATTTGCCACTGACGATTCAAACGCCAGTTTTGAGCAGTGCTTGTTGTTTGTCATTTCTCTGATCACAAAAGCAGACATGGTTTTATCTTTACACGGCGCGATGCAAAGGGTAAAAAGACAGTATAAGTCATTATAATCCATAATTATGTCCCCACTGGATGCAACAAATGCCTCGTTTATAATGGGGTTTCATGTTTTTGTCTCGTCGCTCCATCACAGTATGGGTAAGGGGCATAACATTTCCGTCATACGCTTGAGGTATTCGGCCAATCACAACGCACTGGATGCCTGGCCAATCAGAGCACACCTTGCTTTTCAGACCGATGAGCTTTGTAAAAATCGGCGCGTTTCAGGAAGGCGGGGCATAGAGGAGAAAAAATTATGTACAGTATGTGGAAAATAATGTGCTTTTTGAACCTTAAACCGTATAAACACATTTCATTGCACCAAATACACAAAATAATGTTATTTTTAGCAACATCATATGACCCCTTTAATTAAAGGAATCAGTTATTTAGAATAAGACATTTGGGCTGTTACCAGGCAAATTAAATCAGTATTAACAAAATTATTGGAAACACAGAAGCTGCATCTGAAGTGGCATTTAGATGTATTTACACACTGTTTAACGCAGGACATGAATGCATTTAACCTGCAGTTAAAAATGCAGAAATAATGTTTTGATATATATGACATAAAATGAAATTAACACACTGTTTAATGCAGGACATGAATGCATTTAACCTGCAGTTAAAAATGCAGAAATAATGTTTTGATATATATGACATAAAATGAAATTATATATATATAAAAAAAATTCAAAAGATACTTTAAATGTGAAATTAAAACCGCCAGTAGGTGGCAGCAAGTCACTGTTAATAAGTGAGTCATTGTGATTGATTCATTTAAACGGTTGATTAATTCAGGAACGAAACACCATCATGTTGCTCAATTATTTTTGTTGTCGAAATAGAGCAAAAACAGGCAATATGGTGTATAAAACCCAAGTCTCTTAATTAACTTCTTATTTATTGAAATGTAAAAAAATCTATATGTAATCATGCTTTACTATATGAAATTGTATAAATATATACATTTTCTGCCCCTATATTTTCAGTTTTGTGATCATTCTAAATGCATTTGAGCAGACTGAATCATGCAGTGAAACAACACACTCTAAATGCGCACGCGCACTAGTCTAATCCAGTGGTTCCCAACCCTGGTCCTGGAGGCACCCCAACACTGCATGTTTTGCATGTATCCTTAATCAAACACACCTGATTCAGGTCATCGGCTCATTAGTAGAGGCTCCAAGATCTGAAATTGGTGTGTCAGAGAGAGGAGATATGCAAAATGTGCAGTGTTGGTGTGCCTCCAGGACCAAGGTTGGGAATCACTAATCTACTAGACTTCACGGCACTCTGTAGGAGTGTTTTGTTTGGTTTTTGGCAAAATACTGATAATGTCAAATCGCACATTGTTAAAACAACAATTACGATATTATCGCAGATGATATATATCGCGCACCCTACACCAGTCTTTTTGGCTAATTTGTGCAAAACCTTTTGCTAAACTATCAAAGCTTCATTTTAACCACCAATGCAACGATGCAAGTAGCTTACCTCTACATGCTTGCGAAGGGCTGATGTCGAGATTTTATAAGCTGCTAGTTTGGTCTCCCTAGGCAAACACAGCTTACACTGCATTATAAAGCTTAAATATGGCCAGGGGTTCACTTCATTTCCTTCGAGTTCAACTTCAGCAGAATACGACGGTGTTTCGTTTTCGGCTGGGTCTGTACCATAACGCCTGTCTTGTCCGTCTGCATCTTTCTTATGATTTTAGCGCCAGTTTGTTCTCCTGCCCATTATTTACTGCAGTAGATTCCATGGGAGCAATTTTTTTTTTATTCAGTAATTAATGTGTTTTAAAATGTAGCGAAGTACAATACTTCAAACAAAATGAGTAAAAGTTAAATTACAGATTTTAAAAATTACAATAAAAAGGTGAAGTACGCAAAAAAGCTACTCAATTACAGTAACGCGAGTAAATGTAATTCGTTACTTTCCACCTCTGCCTGATCTTCACATTCAAAAAGTTTTCACCTACAGGCTCTTAAAGCATAATTTTTCCTTCTGGAGCATCAGTGAGCATTTGAACTTTTTGTAATAGTTGCGTATGAGTCCCTCAGTTGTCATCAGTGTGAAAAGACAAAAAATTTAATAAAATAAACGTTGAGTGATGGTCACAAACATTGCAAAACATCTTAGCATCATGGCAAGTTGTGGCCGGTCATCTAACACATTTTGTTTAGAAAATGTATAAAGGTCTGAAGTGTTGTGTTTCATTTCCAATAGTAAGTTTAGCTAACATCTCAACTAACACAACTAGCATTTAGCATTGATTTCAAAGTTATTCCCAGACTACACACAATCATTTGCATTCATTCGTGTCTGAGAATGAGTTTTAAAATGAGCTTTGTTTGCTTTTAGAGCTCCTAATTGAGATTGCTCATGACAAATCTTTATACCAGCGTTCCTGAGAGTGATTAGTATTTCACATTTATCAGCAACTAATGTGACTTCAGCCACAGTCAGTGCAGCGGGAGATTCATAACGGTCTGTGTTTAGTCTGCAGACCGCAGCTCACGTTGGTTCATCTCATGACTAAAGCACGCCGCTGAGTGACGACATCGTATACTGGCAGTGAGGGGAAGTCATCCAGTCGATGGTCTGGAAAGAAACGCAGCTGAAATGAAGTCAGGGATTTCCTGGGAACGACCAAAAGTCTGGACCAAGATGCACTGACAGAATTAGACTTCAGTAGGTGCGTTATTCTCGCAGGGCATCCGGCGTAAAACATGTGCGGATCCCTCTGCTGTGGCGAGCCCTGATAAAAGGGAGCAAGCCGAAGGAAGAGAGAGAGAGGTGCATTATTCTCGCCACATTTCAATCACTACAGTGACTTAGAAACATCTGCAAACAAACACTTTAAATGCATTGCAGAGGACTTCGGAAATGACAAAAAAAAAAGTCTGCACTTGGGATTTTAAAAAAAAAAGTAAAATCATGTTCCATTTTGTTTTTACATGGGTTACAATCATATATACAGTATATAAAAACATTATCCAAATTATAGCAACCAAAACTATAATATTTTTGTATTTGCATATTTACATGCTATTTTTAAAACCAAGCCAAGCTTATACATTTGTTTTTTGTCTTTGTTTAATTATTAATTACACACACACACACATACATATACATGTTTTAAATACATGTGTATATGTTGTGTACATGCATATATATATATATATATATATATATAGATAGATATAATACTGTAAATATATAATATATATATACATATTTGTCTATAATAATCAGAAAACTTATGTAATATTAATACAAATGATTCAATTATCCATTTTCAATTAACATATTATATGCATGCATATATATATAAACATATAATAATATATTTGTCTGTATTATCAGAAAAAATATGTAATCTTATATATATATGTTATTTTATAATTTTTTTATAAATATTATTATTACTTTGATTTAATTTAATTTAAGTCATTATGCTAAATACAAATGCTGGCTAAAGTAAATATTTATGACAAGCATCAAAGAATATTAATGGTTGGATTGAGGCCTTATGCTGTGGAAACATGTTTAGTCTGTCTTTAGTATGTTTGACAGATATCACGTGCTTCTAAAAAAAAAATAGATATGTTAGAATGCGAAGGAAAGCAAAATAGAAAAAACAACAACACGCTGCACGAAAGCATTAGGGGAAAAGTTAATGACAAAAAGCTGCACTGCTGAAACCTGCTGACTAGCATATGTTGTGTTTTGAAGGCCTGCATGAATCCAGTGGGACACGATTAGATTTGTTGGTGTGTGGAAAATTAATTTCATAAGTCAAGCGAGTGGTAGTCCTAAGAGTTGAGCTGGGCAGTCAGGGGATAATATGAATAAACTGAAAAGTAGAAGGTTCACAGAAAGATTTTGCTGGTCCATCAGCTACTATAAACCAGCACTAACCTCTGTTAACCAGTCTGGTCTAAAGCTGGTCTTTTCTGTGGATGTTGTCTGGGTTTCACCGAGCAGCTCTGTAAACCTCGCTAATCAGGATCATTTGCACAATGTTCTTGAAAGCACAGCAGTGCAGCTCTCATGATACTGTCAGGTCGTCTTTTTCCATCTAGTACTCCATATATCTATCTGACATTATTAGTGTACAGCACCCAAATGTGTGAGTTCACTCTTGACGAAAAGTCCTGCCAAAAGCAGACACAGATATTCAAGAATGCCTGTTGTTTCCACAAACGGACGCTTTCATTTATGGCTCAGAGGAGCCGAGGAATATTCAAAAACAAACTGTATATTAAGAAAGCATAATAGTGCTAACTCTGTCACAACATTCATTTGGACAGCAAAAGTATATCCATATAATATATAATACATAAATCACATTTAATTATGTTTTTTTAAATTATTTACATTTATATTTTTTAATTAGATTCTCTTTAAAAGTGTTTAAATGTTTTTACAGATGACTCTCATTCTTACCAAGGCTGCGTTTGTTTGATTAAAAAATACAATAAATACAGTTAGCCTATATTGTGAAATATTACATGTTACTTTTGAAAGTGTAATTCATTCCTGTGATCCTGAGATATACTTCTTAGGATTCTTTGGTGAATAGAAAGTTCAAAAGAACATTATTTTTTCAAAATAAATGTAAATATAAGTCTTCAGTGTGTCACTTTTGATCAGTTTAATGTATCCTTGCTGAATAAAAGTATTAATGTGTGTGTATACACACACACACACACACACACACACACACATTAAATTATATAATTGTATATATAAAATGTGTAAAAATTACAATTAAATTTATATATATTTCAATTAACATTTTTTAACTATTCTGATACAATAGTGCACATTAATAAAATAATTATTTAATAATTAAATTAAATGTATTATGTGTGTATAATAATGTATATTATCAATATTAACATAATATTAATCTCTCTCTATATATATATAACTAAAAATGATAATACAATTAAATGTATATGTTTATGTATATTTAATGAATAATTATTCAAATACAATAGAATACCCCTAAGCAATAGAAATGCAGTAGAAATGGTTCAAAATGGCATAAAAATATCTAAAAGTATGGGAAATGTTAATAATGATTAGCAAACGCCACTACTTAAGTCATAAAAATTGATACATTTCTTAGTCACTGCTTACAAGATACAACAAAACCAAACAAAAAAACTAAGTTTTCGACAGTGCCAAAGCGAAACAAAACAGTGATTTATGAGGCGTTCGCTCATGTGATGGCACAGCAGCCCAATGCACCGCGGCACCCAGGAGGCAAGGCTTTTATCTTCCATGACAAATGCCTGGTCTGCACACGGGTTCATAAAGACCTGACGTCTTTTCGAGCGCTGTAACATCTCTCACACTTCTCCCACCTGAAAACATTATTACCAGGTGTCACAAATTCAAGTCAGAGGCTTTTAAAGCGGGCCCTGCAGGTTACAGTATCTCTTTACACGATGGCAGACAAGCATGCAGCGCCTCTAGAGATCAGTCCGTCTCTTAAACAACTCACCCCGCCAGCATGGGATCTTTTTCTTTTCCAGCTTTAAATTTGATCTTTAAAAGGAAAATGTCTAAATGAAATAGTCTGTTATTCTTCGCACAGGAAGTTAAAGGGTGAATCTCATGAAGAAATGCCTGGGTTCAATTTCATTAAAATAAATAATATTTTCACAAAGGAAATTAAGCCTCTATTTAGTACAATTTTCGCATTTTACTCAACTCAAATTCTCATTTGTAAAACAGTACAAACATTTTTTGTTCATTAAAATGAGCATAAATTAATAAATAAATAAATTATGATAAAAATATAAATAAACAAAATTCCTATGATTGTAATAGAGTACCATTTTTTTATTAAAATTAATATATATTAAATTATAAGAAATTAAAATTATTATAAATAAATAAAGTCTCATTGTAATGCAGTACAAATATTTTTTTCATTAAAAGTTGTATAAATTGAACATAAATAAATAAATAAATAGATGGTCTTATTGTAATCCACAAACATGTTTTCATTAAAATTAGTATACATTAAATCAATTATGATAAATCAATTATAAAACAAACAAAATTCTCATTGTAATACAATAAAATGTTTTCATTAAAATTAGTATAAATTAAACTAATTATAATAAATTAAAATAATTATAAAACAAACTCAATTCTCATTGTAATACAGTACAATGATTAAACAGCTTTTCATTAAAATTAGCATCAATTACAATAAAATAAAATAAAATAAAAAACGATTCTTTTCTATAAGCTACTTACAACTGTACTTAACAAAGGTGCTTTACGATTTAACAAAGACAAATGTAATGGACATTTTCATGAGATTCATGCAAATATGTCTCCTAAGTTGTCTAAAAGCTTTGTAGAAAAGAAGGCAACCAAAATATTAAAATCTGCAAACTTTTCCATCTCTAGTGTCTCTATCATTGATGGATTTTGGGTCAAAATTTTAACAAATGCTCCAAGAAATCTATTCAAGAATATTTTTCCAATAACCCAGAAACTTAAAACTAACACTCCATAAATACACTCTCTTATTCCACTCAAACTCACTTAAAATTCTGTCTAATCCATTTGTCAAAGCTTGTGTGTTGCACAAGAGCAGCTCCAGAAACCTTTTCACACATCTGCTTGGACACAAATAATGATAATATTTAGAAAACAGAAGCACAGGAATGGATGGCGATTACACTGTGTGAACCCTGGAATAAGCCAGATATATTCCTGACCTCAAAAAGTCCTGCGGTACACCAGTGTTTGGGTAATACATGCGAGAGATGTCTATGATATTAAGTAAGTCCTGTCATGTTGCGTGGTAATCTGGAGAGAAAAAGAAACACCTGTGACCTATAAGTGGAAAGTGCGTTCTAAGATCTGCTATTACGTGATACACTGGCTCTGTTCTAAACTTAGTGCACAGCCTGCGTAGACAGCATTTGAAGGCATAGATACACTCGTGTAGGCAGCAACATTATGCAGGCTATATAAGATATTTCATTTGGCAGCATCACAAGTATCCTTTATATAGAAGACAATCCCATAATGCTTTGCAACAAGATCAGTAAAAAAAATAAAACAATCTATCCAAGACAGGTGAATTAATTCAGTGCAGAAAGTATCAATCAAATAGTTAATAGGTATATTATGTTCCAGGTGAATCTGACCTGCAACACATTTTTGAATAGCTGGAAATAACCTAGAATTTTTTTTCTTTGAACTTTGTGATTATTTCTCAATTTATTTCTGATTTGACCCCAAAATTTCATGGTTAAAAGCAGGTGCACAGACCGAAAATGTAAAAATATATATATGTGACCCTGGAGCACAAAGCCAGTCTTAAGTCGCTGGGGTATATTTGCAGCAATAGCCAAAAATACATTGTATGGGTCAAAATGATCTATTTTTCTTTTATGCCAAAAATCATTAGGATATTAAGTAAAGATCATGTTCCATGAAGATATTTTGTAAATTTCCTACTGTAAATATATCAAAACTTAATTTTTGATTAGTAATATGCACTGCTAAGAACTTCATTTGGACAACTTTAAAGATGATTTTCTCAGTATTTTGATTTTTGTGCTCCCTCAGATTCCAGATTTTCAAATAGGTTTATCTCGACCAAATATTGTCCTGTCCTCCTGACTACCAGGAAAAAATTGTTTAGTATTTTGTCATGCCATTACATTGTTTAGAGCCTAAGAAAAAAAATTGAAAAATGATATATGTTATGCCATGTCCTGTTTTAAAAAAAATAAAATAAAAACACATGAATAGACATGAAAAGGCAAAAAGAGTGGGATTTTTGCTTTAACCAGAAATCAATTTTCAGTTTTTTTATACTAAACTTTAAATAAAGATGATTCTCAACTATGTTATGAAAGATATAAAAAAAAAAAAATAATTCTTTATGCAAAATGTGTGTAAAATAGCCATAAACTAGTTTTTTCCATTATATACAATGTATCTACTGTATCTAATTTGCATTTTAATGTGTTTTTGGGGCAACATAGAATGAACAAATAAGTGCAGTAATGGGAGTAATAATTAGCAATATTTTCATAATAATATCTAATATTTAATAGGAATATTGATATATCATTTTTTCTCTATTCATTTGTTGTGTCTCCCAAAATGTGTAATAAACCTGCTTTAAGTCCTGGTGTCCTCTACAGTGGACATGTATGAAACTGATGTCCTGTTTCATTTCAGAAGGTTATATTTTGATTTGAAACCCCATAACATTTTTCTGAGATGTTGATTCATGACAAACAATTTGTCAATTAGTCAGATTTAAATGATAATTACAAAATATTATCATATTTCCATTAGGGTGTTACATTTGATCACTAAATTAATGTCAGCCATTTTTAAAGACCAAAGAGAGGGAGTGGTCACGGTGAAACATCCAATTATTTAATATCTCTGAAAAGCCCTGAATGTGCTCTGTACAGGACATCCAGACTTAAAACTGTGACATGTAACGTCTCAGAGAAATCGCTAAAACATAATGTCCACTACAGTGGACAAAACTCCATAGCTGGTAGTCAGGAGGCTATCCTAACAAACCATACATCAAAGGAAAGCTCAGCTTTCACACGATGTATACATCTCAATTTCGAGAATTTGACCCTTATGACTGGGTTTGTGGTCCAGGGTCACATATATGTAATTGTTATGTTTCTCAACTACCCTCTGTATTTATCACTGGTAAGGTGGTCAGGTGCAATGTTTTGTGTAATACAGTATTTCACGGCACTCTATGACCGCATACTGACATCTTTGCAAATCTAAGTCCCCATGCATAGTGAAAAGTTGCATACTGTACACTGTACTGCAGAAATAGTAGATGTAGTTTGGTAGCTTTCAACATAGCTAGTGTGTTCTGGTTTTATACTTCACATTTTAACAAATACAAGATTGCATACAGAAAATTCACTGCATGGTGTAGAAATAATATGAGCAGTGTGCTGTTCTGAATTTTAGCGCACTATTAAGGTCCCTGGGTCTAGGGAAAATTCTCATGTATCACGAATGAAGACTGTGATCTTCTATGGAATCTTCCTTGAATTGAAAGTTAATGCGCTGAGGGTCTATCACATCAATGAACATTTCATCGCTTTTGTTATTTGTTGTATCTCATGAACCTGTAGCCTGGATACTCCGTCCAGAGCGTCTGTCTCTGTGCTTTCAAGAGCAGGCGTTCTGGCTCGGCCAGACGGAACAATCTGTCCTCTCAAGACGCTTATGATTCCTCCTGCTTTCCACGCAGCAACACCAAGCTTCCAAACACTGTAAATTATTAAAACATTTGTGCCGCAGCAAAGGAAGAAAAGCAACTGACAGCATGTTCACTCAATGCTAGAGTGAAAACATCAGGTTACGTTAATTTATGAACATTTTATATTTCAGAATAAATGCGTAATTCTTGGACTGCATCATGTACACTGTAAATGTTTTTATGTTTTTTTGAAGTTGTAAATAAAACAAAGATTACATAAGACTATTTCAGTCTTTCTACTTCAAAATTTCACATTTAATTCAACGTGTACTTGTTTCTTTATAATTATTTGTGAAATTTACTAGCAATTTTCTGGATGAAAAGGGTTTTAAAGTGTATCGCTGAAATTCATCTGCAGCTAAAGACGTTTTGGAATTGTAAGGTAATATTTTGGATTATCAATCAAATTGCAATGTACCGTGGATGCAAAAAATATTTGGATACTTAATGTCATTGCACTAAAAATGTTACTCTAAAATTGCTAGCTACTAATTACATCTTCAACAGTAATTGTATTACTGTACTATCTAAAAAGTATTGCATTACTTATTACTAATTACTTCCTAAATCCCAGAAACCTCGAACAGTTGAAAAATACAAGGATAGACATAAAACTGCTCTTTTAATTAATTCAAATAAATAATATAAAATTACATAAATTATTCTTGAACTGACCAAAGTATTCAAAAGGAGAAGGTTACGTTAAAAACATAGGATTTTAATATTAGATGTTACATTTTAATGATAAATGCACTACTGTTTTATTGTTCTATAGTCTATACAGTATTTAATGCAATTACATCGGAAGTAACTGTAATTAAATTACAGAAAAAATAAGAGTAATTTTAAAGGAACTTTAAGTCCCTGTAGTTCATCACATTGACTACATTAACATTATCCACTAATGCATCACAAACACAACACAACACAACACAACAAATGTTTTATCATTTTTAAACCAAACAATATACTTTATTTTAAACATTTAGCTTGAATAGTGTGTTTGTGCTGTTTTGAAACAAACACTTGCCTTGATATTTGGTCTCTAATGAATGACATTCAGACATTTTAAATGTGCTTTAATTGAGTCTGAAACGCAGTGTTACAGATGATGCCTTCAGATGCTGTGTGAAGAATTGCTCAACATCTGGACTATACCACCCCCACCTGGTTACTGCAGGCACTATGTGAGTCTCTCAGCAGAGCTAAAACACACTGTGCAGACAGAGCAGACACAGCAAACCCTAAGGGCTGAAAAAAACCTGGAAATCGACTAGGTCTATTACACCCGTTCAGATCATGGTGTCAGCAACATGGGCTGAATTCTCAAACTTTTTACCAATATTCACAACTTTGCATGATTTTTCCCAGTCATTCTAAATTATTAGTTAAATATAGTATGTCCCCTGCAATCATAACAAAATTTAAATATCAGAAAATATTAAAACTGTATTTTCTATGTTTGAAGATACAGTTTTCATATTTTCTGATATTTACATTTTTTATGATTGCAGGGGACATATGTATTTAAGGGATATAATTAAGTTTTTAAGGAATTAACATACAATTGACAACAATTAACAATAAACAATGTGTGTGTGTGTGTGTGTGTGTGTATTTCTATGGTGGCTGAGAGAGCTCAACGCGCTGCAACTTCAGAAAACACATGCAAATAGAAAAATGCTCACAACACAACCAAATAAAGAAATGCGCTGCAAATAGAAAATAAACACCTGCAAATTAAGAAAACA
>NW_015505788.1:734726-745569 GCF_001515645.1 Sinocyclocheilus grahami
CTCAGATTCCAGATTTTCAAATAGGTTTATCTCGACCAAATATTGTCCTGTCCTCCTGACTACCAGGAAAAAATTGTTTAGTATTTTGTCATGCCATTACATTGTTTAGAGCCTAAGAAAAAAAATTGAAAAATGATATATGTTATGCCATGTCCTGTTTTAAAAAAAATAAAATAAAAACACATGAATAGACATGAAAAGGCAAAAAGAGTGGGATTTTTGCTTTAACCAGAAATCAATTTTCAGTTTTTTTATACTAAACTTTAAATAAAGATGATTCTCAACTATGTTATGAAAGATATAAAAAAAAAAAAATAATTCTTTATGCAAAATGTGTGTAAAATAGCCATAAACTAGTTTTTTCCATTATATACAATGTATCTACTGTATCTAATTTGCATTTTAATGTGTTTTTGGGGCAACATAGAATGAACAAATAAGTGCAGTAATGGGAGTAATAATTAGCAATATTTTCATAATAATATCTAATATTTAATAGGAATATTGATATATCATTTTTTCTCTATTCATTTGTTGTGTCTCCCAAAATGTGTAATAAACCTGCTTTAAGTCCTGGTGTCCTCTACAGTGGACATGTATGAAACTGATGTCCTGTTTCATTTCAGAAGGTTATATTTTGATTTGAAACCCCATAACATTTTTCTGAGATGTTGATTCATGACAAACAATTTGTCAATTAGTCAGATTTAAATGATAATTACAAAATATTATCATATTTCCATTAGGGTGTTACATTTGATCACTAAATTAATGTCAGCCATTTTTAAAGACCAAAGAGAGGGAGTGGTCACGGTGAAACATCCAATTATTTCATATCTCTGAAAAGCCCTGAATGTGCTCTGTACAGGACATCCAGACTTAAAACTGTGACATGTAACGTCTCAGAGAAATCGCTAAAACATAATGTCCACTACAGTGGACAAAACTCCATAGCTGGTAGTCAGGAGGCTATCCTAACAAACCATACATCAAAGGAAAGCTCAGCTTTCACACGATGTATACATCTCAATTTCGAGAATTTGACCCTTATGACTGGGTTTGTGGTCCAGGGTCACATATATGTAATTGTTATGTTTCTCAACTACCCTCTGTATTTATCACTGGTAAGGTGGTCAGGTGCAATGTTTTGTGTAATACAGTATTTCACGGCACTCTATGACCGCATACTGACATCTTTGCAAATCTAAGTCCCCATGCATAGTGAAAAGTTGCATACTGTACACTGTACTGCAGAAATAGTAGATGTAGTTTGGTAGCTTTCAACATAGCTAGTGTGTTCTGGTTTTATACTTCACATTTTAACAAATACAAGATTGCATACAGAAAATTCACTGCATGGTGTAGAAATAATATGAGCAGTGTGCTGTTCTGAATTTTAGCGCACTATTAAGGTCCCTGGGTCTAGGGAAAATTCTCATGTATCACGAATGAAGACTGTGATCTTCTATGGAATCTTCCTTGAATTGAAAGTTAATGCGCTGAGGGTCTATCACATCAATGAACATTTCATCGCTTTTGTTATTTGTTGTATCTCATGAACCTGTAGCCTGGATACTCCGTCCAGAGCGTCTGTCTCTGTGCTTTCAAGAGCAGGCGTTCTGGCTCGGCCAGACGGAACAATCTGTCCTCTCAAGACGCTTATGATTCCTCCTGCTTTCCACGCAGCAACACCAAGCTTCCAAACACTGTAAATTATTAAAACATTTGTGCCGCAGCAAAGGAAGAAAAGCAACTGACAGCATGTTCACTCAATGCTAGAGTGAAAACATCAGGTTACGTTAATTTATGAACATTTTATATTTCAGAATAAATGCGTAATTCTTGGACTGCATCATGTACACTGTAAATGTTTTTATGTTTTTTTGAAGTTGTAAATAAAACAAAGATTACATAAGACTATTTCAGTCTTTCTACTTCAAAATTTCACATTTAATTCAACGTGTACTTGTTTCTTTATAATTATTTGTGAAATTTACTAGCAATTTTCTGGATGAAAAGGGTTTTAAAGTGTATCGCTGAAATTCATCTGCAGCTAAAGACGTTTTGGAATTGTAAGGTAATATTTTGGATTATCAATCAAATTGCAATGTACCGTGGATGCAAAAAATATTTGGATACTTAATGTCATTGCACTAAAAATGTTACTCTAAAATTGCTAGCTACTAATTACATCTTCAACAGTAATTGTATTACTGTACTATCTAAAAAGTATTGCATTACTTATTACTAATTACTTCCTAAATCCCAGAAACCTCGAACAGTTGAAAAATACAAGGATAGACATAAAACTGCTCTTTTAATTAATTCAAATAAATAATATAAAATTACATAAATTATTCTTGAACTGACCAAAGTATTCAAAAGGAGAAGGTTACGTTAAAAACATAGGATTTTAATATTAGATGTTACATTTTAATGATAAATGCACTACTGTTTTATTGTTCTATAGTCTATACAGTATTTAATGCAATTACATCGGAAGTAACTGTAATTAAATTACAGAAAAAATAAGAGTAATTTTAAAGGAACTTTAAGTCCCTGTAGTTCATCACATTGACTACATTAACATTATCCACTAATGCATCACAAACACAACACAACACAACACAACAAATGTTTTATCATTTTTAAACCAAACAATATACTTTATTTTAAACATTTAGCTTGAATAGTGTGTTTGTGCTGTTTTGAAACAAACACTTGCCTTGATATTTGGTCTCTAATGAATGACATTCAGACATTTTAAATGTGCTTTAATTGAGTCTGAAACGCAGTGTTACAGATGATGCCTTCAGATGCTGTGTGAAGAATTGCTCAACATCTGGACTATACCACCCCCACCTGGTTACTGCAGGCACTATGTGAGTCTCTCAGCAGAGCTAAAACACACGGTGCAGACAGAGCAGACACAGCAAACCCTAAGGGCTGAAAAAAACCTGGAAATCGACTAGGTCTATTACACCCGTTCAGATCATGGTGTCAGCAACATGGGCTGAATTCTCAAACTTTTTACCAATATTCACAACTTTGCATGATTTTTCCCAGTCATTCTAAATTATTAGTTAAATATAGTATGTCCCCTGCAATCATAACAAAATTTAAATATCAGAAAATATTAAAACTGTATTTTCTATGTTTGAAGATACAGTTTTCATATTTTCTGATATTTACATTTTTTATGATTGCAGGGGACATAAGGGATTAAGGGATATAATTAAGTTTTTAAGGAATTAACATACAATTGACAACAATTAACAATAAACAATGTGTGTGTGTGTGTGTGTGTGTGTATTTCTATGGTGGCTGAGAGAGCTCAACGCGCTGCAACTTCAGAAAACACATGCAAATAGAAAAATGCTCACAACACAACCAAATAAAGAAATGCGCTGCAAATAGAAAATAAACACCTGCAAATTAAGAAAACATCTTCATCAGTTTGACAGCAGGTGCTGCAAATGCTCACAACGCAAACAAATAGAGAAACGCGCTGCAAATGCTCACAACACAACCAAATAAAGAATGCTATTTGCAGCGCGTGTGTTGTCAAATTGATTAAGTTGTTTTCTTAATTTGCAGGTGTTTATTCTATTTGCAGCGCGTTGAGCTCTCTCGGCCACCGTAGTATTCTCATTTTCATTTAGTTTAAATTTGTTGACGTACTAAAATAACTAAAATGAAACTGAAATGTAATAAAAACTATATAGATAAAATTATGGACCCCCTCATGTGACATGCAGACAAAAATATACTCACCGTGGTCACAAATTAACAAATCTTTCTCTCATATAATTAATTCACTCCCTTGTTTTAGTTCAGTTGTGGCCCCAAATTATGAATTACTAAAGAACTACTACTTAAAATTCACTAAAACGAGGGAGTGAATTAATACAACTTAAATAGTAGCCACAATTTACTAAAACAAGGGAACATATTTTAAATTTATGGCCACAATTAAATTAAAATTAAGTCATGGGAATGAATTCCTAATTTGTGGCCATGATACATTTGTTGTGTGGGGCTCTGTTAAAAAAAAAAAAATTTAAATTAAAAGATGAAAATATTAAATAAATTCTAATGTAAAATATTAACAAAATATGAATATAAAACTATAACAACTTACATTCAATAGCAGTGTATTCTGACAAAATATATTTTTATGCAAGCAACATTTAACTATCATCCTGTCTCTGCTGTCATCCTGTTGACTCTGATTGAGGAAGTTTAAAAAGTATTTTGACAGAAAAATTACACACGACTTTGCAGCTTACATATGAGAAACTTTGGGTTGAAAGCAACAGAAACCCTCAGAGCCGTTTGGGTGCTTTTTCCCAGCTCTGAACATTGAAATGTGCAATATAGACTGATAGAAGCATAAATACGAGGCAGACATTCATTCAATCACGTCTACATCTGTAGAATATAAATGGAGGTTGCATACGGAAATAGTTCTGCCTCCTTAGGGTCTTTTTGCATGCAGAAGGGAAAGTAGCTGATTAAATCTTTAAATCTGGTTTTCATATTAAAGCATTCATGCATTAATGCTCCTTAATGGTTTTAGTACAGCAGTGCTACTGCAATGCAACATATTTAAAAAATGCTTAGCAGTCACCATATAATACACATGAGACGAAGTAGTGCACTGCATGAGTAACATCCCCGAGAGCTTTAGTTACGTTAACTGTGCGGTATAAAATACAATCAGCACCTCAATGTGAACTTTGGTGCAAACCCTAGTGAGCTAGGCAGCATTTCAAGGCATCGTAAAAACACAGAGTCCTGTATTCTTTCACAAATATTTGACCTGTCTGGGTCTGACATAAGCCGTATTTCACAGTCGCACATGTAGCAATGAGTAATGAATGAATTGTCTTGATGAAATGTCAGGTAGGTGGAGATTTGTAGGCGGCCATATAGTGTATCCTATGTGTTTTGCTGGCATAAGGTCAGTGTGGATGCTCTGCATGTGTGCTGTCATAGGCAGAGGCGAACCAAGATGAAGTGGGGGCCCCAGGCAAAATTAATAGATGAGGCCCTTCTAAAAGATTATTTTGTTAATATATCTTCGTTACCTAGATATACTATACAACATACAAAGAGTAGTTAAAACACATGAAATAGAACATAAATTCTTTATTTTTAAAACAAAGTGCTTATTCTTTAACAAAATATCAATCTTCATCTTTATGGCAGAAGATACAATACTGAACAATACCATCTTGAAGATACAGTACAATCTTCATATTTACTGTAATGGATTGTCACCTTAAAAATGGTGCTTACGAGCCTTAGCTACAGCAAATGCTGTCACTATGTCCTGCATATCCAAAGATCCGTTCTAATTGAAATTAGTGCCAGCTGCTGACAGCCTCTCTTGGTTGAGTGTTGACCTGAAGTATGTTTTTTAGAGCCCGACTGATGTTTTTTTGGGGGGCCGATACCGATATTAGGGAGTAAAAAAAGACCGATATCGATATATATCGGCCGATATTCTTTATGTGTAGGCTATATTATAGTTCAGTATAGTCAAAAGTTTGGACACACTTCCCATTCGTGTGTCCAAACTTTTGACTGGTACTGTATATAGAATACAGTATATAGCCTACATAAACAGAATATATATATATATACATAAACACATTTTTTGCATCGATAACTCAAATGTGGTGATCAAACACTTATAATGACGTGACAAACATAGGCCTATGTAGTGGAGGCAGGGTATTTAACAATTTAACAATAAACTTTATTATTCAAAATGAGTCTGACATCAGTGCACTTAACAGTAAACTTCACTTCACTTATTATAAATAACTTAAACACAAATAGAACAAAATATATATATAACTTGAATTAAGAAATTAAACAAGGTAACTGTGTAGGGCAAGCAAGCTACTGGCAAACCAACAGGGGCAGGTTTATGCAGGAAGCACAGCTTTTCCAAATGTAAACATATAATATGAATAAAATAATAATGAATAATATTTTTCACAAATTCTGTGTTGTGTATTTTTTGGTAATATTTGGTATTAATATTCACAGCACACGGCTTTCACAGTGGACGAAGCGGAGTCCAGCCCGAGGTTGTCACATGTCCTTCCGGATGCTCCTTCGTCGAAATTGCCGGCCGTGCCGTTCTCAAGCCCACCGACTCTGCTCACTCTAACCCTCCGGCCGTTAATACACAAAATAATGTTCTTTTTAGCAGCATCATATGACCCCTTTAACTTGTAGAAGCTGTTAAAGGCAACACAGACTTGTTGCTGCTGCAGTTTTGTTACTCTGAATTTACTCTGCATCACTTAAAGCACAGCTCTGTTTTGACATCGGCTTGTCAGATAGTTTGTTACGTTCATTGCTACAGTTATCTTATCACCGTCAATCGCGGATCAATTTGGTGGATTCACTCGCATAATTTTTTGCACTCACGTTTGTCATTCCTGAAACAGTATACGTGGACAATTTGGTCCTCTTAAACTTTTCTTCAAACTGTGAATGAAGAGATGCCTGTGATTGGCTACAATACTCAATGCTGCAAAACACGTAAATAGAAACTTTTGGTTTTGTAATTCGAAACCAGAGTGCGCACACAAAAACACACAGGAGAGTTTGAAAGCAGGTGACTTCGAGCGGGTACAGAATTTAGTTGATACTACTGTAATTGGACTATTACCAGTAATTCATCTTGCAAATAATTAAACAAAAATAAGCTGGAATTAACAACGAAAACATTTGTTTGTCATATCCTTTAGTCAATCTTATCTCCATCATTTACCGCTGTCATGTTCTTTCAGGACCACTATTGTCAAAGATGATTGACAATTAGCATACAGTTTGGATTGGTGGTATGGTTCTGTTCTGGGCAAGAACTCCTGCGCCTCCATGCAGCCTAGCATGGATGAGAGCAGGGAGAGCAGCAATAACCCCCCAGGGTAAACAGAACAGAACCAACATAAATGTACTGCAGATATTGTTAAAGTTCAATAATTTTATGTACACATTATAGAATTAGCCTGATTCAAAGGATAATCAGAAGGCTGAATCCCGACTGACAAAGGAGGAGTTGGGGATGGAGGAGGGTAATTAGCTATTGAGCAATGCGAAAACTGCTGATAATACTGAGGGACCTTATATATGAATGCTTATGTAAGGGAAACAGTGATATTTAGCTCAAAGGGAATCATTTAAGATTTTAAAGGGAATTTGGACAGAATCACTGTTTTACGGCTGATCACTGAGACGGCCAGCGATTCATTGAACGAGCCGTATGACATAAATTCTGCAATGGATATCAATATCCAAACTATAGTGAAAACACTATTAATTAGCACAGTAACAAGATCGGCAGTTTAAGACATTAACTTGTGAGCACAAAACACGAGATACTTCTCTTTTCAATCGAAATTAGGCTTTATTGGATAAATCTAAGACATATAAACTAATCTAACACATGAACACACGCATTCACACAAGTTGCAGAAAGAGAGAAAGTGAGGAAATAATTAGTTTAAGAGAATGAAAATGTGAAATCCCAAGTTTACAGCAATATGTGCAATTGCATAGACCTGAACAACCATCAATCACTTAATTAACCCTCGCATTGAGTTCCTCAATTAGGTTAAAATTTATATTAAATGCACCAGTTCAGCTAGGATCTGGAGGTACTTGCGTTGCCTTTATGGGGGTTCCCTTTGTTGTGGTCCTTGCAGAACAGGTCGCTGATTGGCTGGAAGTTCAGTCTTGGGGAAGCCAGTGGTTGGGCGTTGGCTGACGAGAGAGCCAAGAGAGCTAAGAGCTAAGAGCTAAGAGAGATGGTGTCCTGAGTGTTTAAACTGGGCTTTTGGACACCTCCCAAATGGTGTTTTGACCAATTAGATGTCGTCTTTGCTCGGGGTGTTAAATATTTCTCATCCCAATTCATAAATCAAAATGTTATCTTATCAGTCACATGGTCCGAGCTTTTCCCGCTCTTGTAGAGTATAATTTTGGACATGATTTCTATAACAAGAATATGATGCATTTGACAAAGAATTGATTGGAAGAAACGTTTCAAACATGAAGATTCAAACACACACATACTAAACATGAATAGGAACCCTTAAGCTATTCAATAGTTATCAAAAAGACATACACAATACGTGATTAAAACATGATAGTTAAACGTGTGGGTTACATACATAATATGGAGTTATGCATAGCAATGATTAGTTGCTCACAACAAGTCCTTTTAGTGTCATTTAGGTGCATGGAAAGACACGTTCTGTGAAGACCAGAGGTTAAGAGGTCTCTCATAAGGAATTTCAGTCTGTTCTCTGTGGTCGAGGTGGGGGAAGTCAATTCCAAAGCGCTCATGATTGTAGTTACTATCCCATGATGGTCATGCGGTCATCTCTTTGACCATTTAATCTTGATTACTTGCCCCCAAAATTGACAATCTCCTTGGAATTGTCAATAAGTGTTCTTTTGTTTAAATGCTGTGAGCTACTCAAAGCTGCTAGTTGGTTCAGGATTTTTTCAGACTGGCTTGTGCTAGGGACTGATTTATGAATATCCTGTGTCTTGGGCCTCTGTGGAATTTGGGCTCCTCATGTTTCAACTGTTCTTTATCAAATCTTACATTGTCTGATTCGGTCTGATATACTACACTTAGATAGGTGTCGTATTCCCATAGGTAGATGGGGATCAGCTGAAAGTCAGCTGATGCAAGCTTGACTAACGTGACCTGCCAGAACTAACGCTATGCTTGATTTTTCTCTTTTTTTCTCCACTTCTGGCTGCCAGACGGATAAGTCCTCTTTATGTTTAAATTAGCAAATGCACGAGTAAGCACTTTACCAGTTTGAAAACGCCGGCTGACGCATCACGAGGAAAAAGCAAGCACATCCAGCGTCACATGAGAGGGGGTCCCTTGGGGGGATGCAGATATAATGCTCCTTGTTAAATTAATAATGACACTTCTGATTGTTCAAATGGTCAGCTGTCGGGGGCCCCCTCAAAATGCAGGGCCCCAGGCAATTGCCTGCCTTGCCTGCCCTATTGCTATGCCTCTGGTCATAGGGACATATCAATGATAACTTAATTAAGGCTAAAAAAATTGGAGATGTTTATTGATTTTATCCTACACCAGCAGTTTGGAGGCACGAAAGTCATGATAATCACAGCACGAAGCAGTGTGAATTTATATACAAGTAGCAAATCCACATCCACAGGACCAAACAATCTCAGACAGCTGTTTCATGCAAGACAAAAATGTTCATGACATGTTTTAATATATAGTTATGTAACAGATACATATGGTCATTTAATCAAAGTTTGACAAATTTGCTGTCACAGCATAGAGTAATAAACTGCTCTTTTTTAAAACTAAGTATATCTGTCCATTACAGCAAAAAATATTTTATAGATTGGCAATCGTAAGCAATTATTTTCTCTCAAATTATATACATGTACACTCTAAAAAATGCTGGGTTGTTTCAACTTAACTTTGGGTCAAATATGGACCAACCCAGCTGTTAGGTTACATTTTTAAATTATATTTTTAACCCAAAAGTTGGTTTAATCCATACTTGACCCAAAGTTGAAACAACCCAGCATTTTTTAGAGTGTATATGAATCAGGGTTGTGCAAAATTCAGAATTAAATAACTGGCTTCCTTTTCATTTTTGTTCATTTTAACTGAATTGGCCACACCCACAGGAAGTTGAACTGCAATTTAAATGTCAGTAACAGCAGTTTGCTGAATTGAAATTCAACACAGGTAATGTATTCAAGGAAATTAAGTGTTCCCATTCAGTCAGTCACGTTCTACGTTACGTCAGTGACTGACGAATTGGGATCTCGCCCGAGAGCCCAATCACCTTTGAGTGTAAACTAAACAAGCCAATGACAGTTGGCGTACGTGTTTCGCCACGCGCACCCCGCCCCGCAGAGCGAGTATAAAAGGAAAGCGCGTGCAAACGCACATCAGCTTTTCGCTTCGGAGCCGAGCCTTCTCAGGACGAATCTCCGCGAGTGTTTGGAAGAAACAGCTGGCGTTGGTGTTACAGCGCGTCAGCGGGGGTTGCCATTCAGTGCTGCTCATCTTCGGCGTGCTGCAGCTGCCATTCTGCGGTCTCGCCGCGACCTCCCCTGGGCGCTTCAGCGCTCTCTCTAAAAGAGTGTTTCCTTTTTTCCTAAAAGAGCAGATGTCTAAAAGAGCTCCACGAGCGACGGGCGTCTTTTTAAAGATGGCTTCCCGCTCGTGCGTTTCTGGATGTGGTCGTTTCCTGCCTCCATCTGAGGGTCATGATCGCTGCCTCTCGTGCTTGGGCTTACAGCATGCTGAAGCAGCACTCATGGATGAGTCGTGTTCTCAGTGTGGGAACATGACCATCGCGATGTTGCGGTCTAGATACCTCCTCATTAAACGGGGGGGTATCCCCCTTGCCATGCCCCGCTCTAGCTCCTCTGGTTCTCGGAGGGCTACTTCGGTTCATGGTCAGGGAGACCTGAGGGTTATGGTGAGAGCTTCCCCGTCGAGTACGTCTCCGCGGGCCTCTCATTCCTCAAGAATATCGCACCATTAGGTTCTCATCCGCTCTGAGGACTAAGGCTTACAGTGCCGCTGGACAGGCCGCTTCCGCCCTGCATGCCATGGCCCTCCTGCAAGTCCACCAGGCCAAGGCGTTGAAGCAGTTGCACGAGGGTGGTGCTGACTCGGATGGGCTGCAGGAACTGCGCACGGCGACGGACCTCGCGCTAAGAGCGACGAAACTCACAGCGCAGGCCCTGGGTCAGACGATGTCCACATTGGTGGTCCAGGAGCGCCACCTATGGCTGACCTTGG
>NW_015505788.1:745854-763028 GCF_001515645.1 Sinocyclocheilus grahami
AGCCTGTGTCTTTCCCTGGCAGTCGTTCACTGCCATCTCTGCAGTGTAGTGATCTCACCCCAGGTGGGTTGAGTCTACCGCAGAGACTTCCATATGTAGTACTGCCCTGGGCCAGTCCATATGTGTAATTCCACATGTTACCTCCTATGTGCGGGATGTGGCTTCCGTAGCGTCCCCACTGGGTACGCTTTCCCAGTGTTATCCAATGTACCACTGTATGGAACAGCAGTGGCGGTCACCTCTGCCTAGCCGCTGTCCTATCTTCTGCCCCAGCTGGTGTGGGGGGACTTGCCGGCTTCCGCAGGGCACTGGAGGGGGTCAGCAATAGTGGCGTTTTCCATACGGATCCCAATTCGTCAGTCACTGACGTAACGTAGAACGTGACTGACTGAATGTTACGTTCCGTCGCCACAGTTGCTGTACCACCGCTGTACGGCTGGGGCATGTAGTCTCGGCTCCTCAGCGAAAAAGTGATGTGTGTTTGCACGCGCTCTCCTTTTATACCCGCGCTGCGGGGCGGTGGTGCGCGTGGCGAAACACGCACGCCAACTGTCATTGGCTTGTTTAGTTTACACTCGAAGGTGATTGGGCTCTCGGGCGAGATCCCAATTCGTCAGTCACTGACGTAACGTCTCCGTTCCCTCCTTCAGGGAACGAGGGTTACACAATTAACCTAGACGTTCTTCCCCCCTGAAGCAAATATTTATTAAAGATGATGCAATATGTAAACTAAATGCAAATTTAAGCGACATTACAAACTAGGTCCATCCATCATTCCTGACAAACATTGCTTTTCTACACTGTAGAAAACATTTTACAGTTATACACTTGTTCAATAGTCTGGAATAATTATGTTTTTTGTCTGTTTGTTTTTTTAATGTTTTTGAAAGAAGTATCTTCTGCTCACCAAGATTGCATTTCTTTGATCAAATACAGTAAAACAGTAATATTGCAAAATATTATTACATTTTAAAATAAATGTTTTATTTTAATATATTTAACCGTTTTCATAAGCTGAAATTCAACCTTAGCTTTTCTATGTTAACTTATTTTACAATGTTATGTATTTCTGTGATGTCAAAGCTGAATTTTCAGCCAATGATTATAAATATATTACAATATATTACAATAGAAAAAAATGTGTAATACAATTTCACAATATTACTGCTTTTACTCCTTTTTGTAGTCAAATAATTGCAGCCTTGGTCAGCAGAAGATACTTCTTTCAAAAACATTACAAAATCTGTAGTTTACATTTTTCCTGAATTTAAATTCATTTTAATTCTTCCTTCTTCCTCTTCTTAATTCTTCCTAGTGCTGCATCCTATCTGCTACCTCAATTCAAAATCAAATTCAGGAATTTAAATGGAATTTAAAATATTCAGTTCAGTTCGAATATTCATTTATGAATGGCGCACAACCCTAAAAGGTTAACTTTTAACCTTTTGAGCACAATGTCATAAAGACGACCTCAAAACTAAAATACACAAACTAAAAGCATCATTTGTGCTTCTGTATCTGCACTGATTTGATATAATGTGTGTGTGAGACAAACTGAGAGAATGAAGATTCCTGACAGTTTTCACACATGTGTTTGTTTGTTTGAGATAGACAGAGATTGCAGAAGTCCTCTGTGATCAGGTATTCCATTAATGAGGACCTGACTCTCTCTAGAGTGCTGCTGGATGAAAGAGAGCCCGAGTGTGTTCAGAGTGCTGATAGGACGGTAACTACTACCTCTGTGACTGTAGACCAAAACTGGACACCTTCCATCTTACACAAAACAACAGAGACATTCAATCACTGCAGCTCAAATGCTGTTCAGAATGCAATACAGCATGAGAGAGTGTCAGCATAAGCTTAGAAAAACATGTTATAATAATAATAATAATAATAATAAGGGCAAGGACAAATATAAAGAATAGTTGTACTCTATATTGTTCAAATTTTTGGGATCAGTAATATTTTAATGTTTTTTAAAGAAGTCTCTTATGCTCATCAAGGCTGCATTTATTTGATCAAAATACAGTAAAAACAGTAATATTGAGAAATATTTAAAGGGGTCGTGAACTGCTTTTTTATTATTTTGTACTGTACTCTGAGGTCCACTTATAATGTTATCAAGATTTTTACATAAAAAAACATCATAATTCAGAAGTAATATTTTCTGTCCTGTTTTGACCCCCTCATCTGAACGCTCTGAAAAGGCGTGGCGGATTGTAGACTCGGAAGTAAATGCCCACTGCTGTGATTGGCTAACAGTTGTGTGTGTTTGACTGCTACGGCATTCATTAAATTCCAGGGGTTTCACTACCACGATGTAAAATTGTCGTTTCTGGAGGCATTGGAAAAACGCCCCCTTTCAATATCAAAAGATCTGTAATAAAAGACAAAGCAATAGTGATCATGTAATAAAAACAGTTACTCACATTTGTGTGGTGCGACATTAGCCTACTGTCGGATCCAATATATTCGGCACAGCATCATCATTAGTTTCAGCCTTTCTGAAAATCCTGTATCGAATTGTTTGTACACTAATCCGCAGTAAAAATGAAGTGAACAAAGGACCGAGTTCTTACTTACTCATTAAAAATATACTTCTCTCATCCACTCTTTCCTAATGTTGGGATCAGAAGGAAGGCAATGCAAAGACTTTGCTTTTCCACAGCTTGGCTCTGAACAGCGTCTTGTTGTCTTCGGAGCATTTTTTATCGTTTGATTTCTGCGTAGACCTGCGTTCGTCTCTCTCGTTATTTTCACTACATGCATGAATCTGTGGGCGGGGCTAAACAGACAGTGATGTAGAAGCGGGGTTTAGCCACACTATTACGTCATAGAGCGGCACATTCCACAAGCTATCGTTTTGGCAGATCGGCTTCAATATAAGCTGTTTTTAGACTAACGAGAGAGTTTTGAGTTCTGAAACTTACAGGATGTTTTTATAGTACGATGACCTCTTATATGTCACAAGATGTGAATTTTGATTTCTCAGTTCATGGCCCCTTTAAAGAAAAAGAAAAATGACAAAAACACACAACAAAATTACCAAATCTGTAATGAAAAAGACTTGAGTTCTGAAACTTGCAGAACATTTTTATACTACAATGAGCTCTTATAGGTCAAAAGATCAAGGGAATGTTGATTTCTTAATGACCTATTTAAAATAAGTGTTTTCTATTATATATTTTAAAATGTAATTTATTCCCGTGATACAAAGCTGAATTTTCAGCATCATTACTCCAGTCTTCTGTGTCACATGATCTTTCAGAAATCATTCAAATATGCTGATTTATTAATTATACTACAATGAGCTCTTATAGGTCAAAAGATCAAGGGAATGTTGATTTCTTAATGACCTATTTAAAATAAGTGTTTTCTATTATATATTTTAAAATGTAATTTATTCCCGTGATACAAAGCTGAATTTTCAGCATCATTACTCCAGTCTTCTGTGTCACATGATCTTCAGAAATCATTCAAATATGCTGATTTATTATCAATGTTGAAAACAGTTCTTGATATTTTTTGAATTATTAAGTGTTAAAAAGAACATTTATTCAAATATAAATCTTTTGTAACAATATAAATCTTTACTGTCACTCTTTCTCAATTTAAAAATATACATTTCTTAAAAAAAAAAAAACCTTAATGACCCCAAACTTTTGAAAGATATTTTATATTTGTCATGCTCTAATCATTTTTATCTCTTAACTGTTATCACTGGCGTATTGCTAATTGTAACATCCACTAATATTTTTATTCAAATCCAGGATTCCTCTACTAAAAAAATATATAATAAAATTATGGCAAAACATTACATTCAAATTAATCAGAAAAATCGCCCATCCCTAACTGTAGGTCAACTGAGTTTTCCATGCAAACAGAAAACGGGATATTTCTTACACTTGGATATTCAAAATCTGTGTAGCGCTTGAAGAGCTGCTATTTAGCGGTCCTGACATTTTTTTTCAATTCAAATTTCAAAGAACAATATAGTCACTGCAGTCAGCCATGACTGTGTTCATTAAAACAAGTCTTTAAAATGATAATTTTGCCTTTTTTTTTTACTTGAATCTGTCTTTCAAAGCCACAGCTGTAAACTACTTTTCATCTCTAAAAACCACCCAAACATTAAAACTGATGCATTGAAAATGCATTAAATTTTTTTAAAGGAAAGTGTTACTGTTTATTTCATTTAAAATCACAAACATCTCTGTAACACCAAGTCTTTTTTTATATAATGCAACATAAAGCTATTCATAATGTAGATGGTTATGCACTATATCTTTTCATAGATATTTGTAACCGAAATTGAAATGCATAATATTTGCAGATTCATTGTTACAGTAGATCTGGTTGTTAATGCATTAGCAAGTTGTAACAATTATAGATAATTATTATAGTGTATTATAACTGTGGTTACAATTATTCATGAGATCATACAATGTATTATAATGTGCATTCCAAGGCATAATTGTTGCATTAAAAATGCAGAGGCAGACTAATATTTCTTCTGTCAAATAATTTAATTTACTGATGACCTTTCACAGTATTGGCAATGCTTACCAGACAATTCCCTTCATTCACTGGTGCAAACATGAAAAAGTGCCAATTTCTACACTAAACAGTGGAATGCTGTAGAATTCATTCAGCATGTGTGTGATTATCAGTTGTACATATCAAGGATACTTTACCATGTTTTACACACCTGCAAACAGCTTTTATTTTTATGCAATTTGTGTTAGCTTACAGTATTTTTTATCTATTTATTTATTTTTACAATCTACACTCGCTTTCTTGCTACATAGCAACCTCATAAAATCACCCATCCATAGCAACATTTGTCACGTGGAGGTCAAAGTGGCGCATGAGGCTCACTGATGCCCTGATGTGAGTCATGCGAACTTGATCATTGGAAGCATACCACAGCATGCATGTTCTGCTTTCTCTGGAAATAAAACATGCTACCACTGCTCTTTCTTTTTTTTTTGCAAACCATCCGTTCAACAGATAAACCATGCGCTACTGTATGTAGCGCATAGGATATTTCAGCTAATTTTGCTTCGCTTAGTAATAACGTGTACAATAAATAAATATAGGATAATCAATCACTGTGGATTTTTTTTCCAGAGACAGTACGATGAATATTTTGTTTGTGCAAATGTTTAAATGGTCTAACATCAGAGCATTCAACACCGCAAGCACAGGTGGATTCAGCTCACTTTATTTTCCTCATTTGTTTGAAATAAAATTATATATAATTTGTTCGTAATTTTTATTAATCACGTAGGATAGGCTGTGACTGATACCATGTGCATTACAAGCTTTGCGATGCTGTTTGAGAAGAGTGTTTATGTGAGTGTGTGTGGTTTCCTACAAAGATATGTAGAAAATATAAAAGATCAATCAAGATACATAACCATAAGAAGATGCACATTACAAATATGTCCTTAAAGCGTGTCAAACACAACATAATTCCCGCTTATTAACTAACCATCATGTACTTCAAAGATGCACAAATAAAGATATAGCTACAAACAGAATACTATGCAGTGACGTCAACATTGGTTTTAATAAGCAATAAGTTTAGTAGCCTATCACACCGAACGCTATTGCGAAACTGTGATCCCTTACGAAAATTAACCACGGTTTTATTTTGGTATATTGATTACCATTTGTATAACCACAGTTTTTCTACAAATACCATGGTTAAACAATCTTTAGTGTAGCAGATCCATGGTTAATTTGTGGTTACCATGGTTTTTTGGTTTTATTTGTACTAAAATCATGGTTAATTTTCGTAAGGGTGAGTCATCTAGCAGTAAGAACGTACAATAACAGATATACTTTCAAGCTAAATAATCATATTGATTCAAGCATTTAACATTTATAGCCTAAGTTAATTAAATGTCTGTAATGAACAATACTGCACAAATTATAGTGATCACGAAGAAGGTCCTTAGCTACTCTCTCCCAAACGTGTACAGTAAAGTGAATATGCAGTATACAACACCCCATCAGTTTTCAGTTCTATACTGCCACCTGTTAAGACAACAACTTTTGTTATGTCGAGAAGATCAAGAGATAATTAAGTCGCGATCACAAGAAAAATAAGAATAATCCATGGCCTCTTATGATGTCCTTAAATGTCTGCAACATACTTTGGTTAAAATTTCTCAATTGTCGTGTAAAACAACACCTTTTTACCTTGTCAAAAACAGCTCTGTTCACAGCGAACCATTTCGGTGCATGTCTCTTTAAATGATAATGACCTACTGCTCACCCCGCCCCTCTCTTCCATTTTTTGTGTATTCAGTGGCGCGTTACCATCAAAAACAAAACTAATCCACTAATCCTCTTCAGTTCAATTTCACATCCAACTACAAAACAGCTGCATTGCTAACAAGACGTTGTTGTCTCTACAGCTGCTCTAGCGCAGAGAAAACGGCGGACAGCGTACAACCGGCTGAGCTGGAAATATGCTAACACGGGGTAGTCCGTCAGCGGCTGTGGGCGGGGCCTAAGCATCATGATGTCACACTGCTCAGAAAATCAAAACTGCTCGATAATTGAGACTGTTTAGGTTTTTTGGGGATTTATAAAAAGGAGTGAATGGATTTTTTCATTGCAGGGTTTATGTGTCCACACACTGCTAAGACACATTTATTTGAGTTTTGCATCCGATGTCCCCTTTAAGAACCTTTAACGTTTGAACAATAGTGTACAAACACGGTCTTAAAAACACTCATTATTTTGTGCCAGATAAATACTGCTTTGACTATAATATAATGCATCATTTAAAAGCTATATATTAAAAAAATAGCTTAAAAAGCATCTTTGTAGTAGCTATTTTTTGTCTAGGCCCAATAGAGTCAGACTGCTATAAATTATGAACAGCTTGGGAAACTACAGTTTCTTAGCAATTTCCCAACATTGAATAGCACTATATGTTATGTCAGCATCTCTGAATGTCTTTGTTTCGATTGTTACTGTTCCATTACTAGCATATCATCCGTCTTGGACCGAGACCTTTGCTTTGGATGCCACACGCATTTGGCTTCAGGAGTCAGATTTGTTTCCACCTGCTTGGCATATTTCTTGTCTTTGTTGAAACACGACTTAATAATGCATTTTGCTGCTTTGTGTAAAATAAATCTATTATGTTTTTGTGCTTCCGTAAAAATTGATTATGACATGCTATTCAGATCTCTGACACAATGCATTGACCAAAAAAAAAAAAAAGCGAGGAAATGCAAACCTGTACATATTTATCGCTGAATGTGTATTTTTCAAGCATTTGTGTGCATTTTCATCTTTCAAACTTATTCAATGACCCTCTATGAAGTGGCACTATATTAAAGTGAGAATGAGCTTTTGGTGCTCGAGATTAATTCACCCGTCAGTGAGAAAAGAGTTTAAAAGCCCTCCATTCTGCATGACATGTAATGAAACTGCATCTGCAATACTGACATATTGAAAGCTGAAGCTTTATGCCAGTTCAGGTTTGGGTAGGTTGGTTTTTATTGTATAAGTAAAAGATTTCAATATTTTTCTTGATGTTATCCGAAGATCAGATTTAAACATTTTAGTCTCAGATACATTTACTCATGCAGACTTCAACATCGAAAAAATCTGGAACGCAACATCAAACTAAATTAAGCATTTTTTGTCGTACTAATGTATAGTAGGTTTCAGGGCTCCAAACAGGTCAAGCATATCTTTGCAAAGCTGATCTTAAAAGAATAATTCACCGCAAAATGAAAATTTGCTGAAAATGTACTCACCCTCAGGCCGTCCAAGATGTAGATGAGTTTGCTTCATCAGATTTTGAGATTTTTTCGTATTTTAGCCGGAAGCAATGGTTTGAAGTTAAAAACGTCTTGCTGATGGATTTATTTCTTACAAACACGCAGCTTTTGTTTCATAATTTTATGACTGTGCCAATAACTGTATATATTGAAAATTCATGGTTATAAAAACACTTTGTAGGTACGTTCCACAATATCCCACCATTGCAATTATGATTCTGACCTCAGAGGTCAAGAGACTGTCCAACAATTTGTCACAAAACAATGTCACATAAGTTCAATATTATCTATCAAATTGAATTAAGTATCATAAAGCACAGGAGAAAAGAAAACTGAAAAACACAAAATACCGTAAAAGCAGTAATGCTAATTTAAAATAACTTTTCTATTTGAATATATTTTAAAACGTAATTTATTCCTTTGGAGTAAAAGCTGAAAACAGCATCATTGCTGCAGTCTTCAGTGTCACATGATCCTTCAGAAATCATTCTAATATGCAGATTTGCCGCTCGAGAAACATTTATTATTATTATCAGTGTTGAAAAGAGTTCCTGCTTAATACTTTAAAATCACTAATTTTAATTATCATTTAATCATTAATTTCATTATTTGGGTTTACTGCTCACCCCGCCCCTCTCTTCCATTTTTTGTGTATTCAGTGGCGCGTTACCATCAAAAACAAAACTAATCCACTAATCCTCTTCAGTTCAATTTCACATCCAACTACAAAACAGCTGCATTGCTAACAAGACGTTGTTGTCTCTACAGCTGCTCTAGCGCAGAGAAAACGGCGGACAGCGTACAACCGGCTGAGCTGGAAATATGCTAACACGGGGTAGTCCGTCAGCGGCTGTGGGCGGGGCCTAAGCATCATGATGTCACACTGCTCAGAAAATCAAAACTGCTCGATAATTGAGACTGTTTAGGTTTTTTGGGGATTTATAAAAAGGAGTGAATGGATTTTTTCATTGCAGGGTTTATGTGTCCACACACTGCTAAGACACATTTATTTGAGTTTTGCATCCGATGTCCCCTTTAAGAACCTTTAACGTTTGAACAATAGTGTACAAACACGGTCTTAAAAACACTCATTATTTTGTGCCAGATAAATACTGCTTTGACTATAATATAATGCATCATTTAAAAGCTATATATTAAAAAAATAGCTTAAAAAGCATCTTTGTAGTAGCTATTTTTTGTCTAGGCCCAATAGAGTCAGACTGCTATAAATTATGAACAGCTTGGGAAACTACAGTTTCTTAGCAATTTCCCAACATTGAATAGCACTATATGTTATGTCAGCATCTCTGAATGTCTTTGTTTCGATTGTTACTGTTCCATTACTAGCATATCATCCGTCTTGGACCGAGACCTTTGCTTTGGATGCCACACGCATTTGGCTTCAGGAGTCAGATTTGTTTCCACCTGCTTGGCATATTTCTTGTCTTTGTTGAAACACGACTTAATAATGCATTTTGCTGCTTTGTGTAAAATAAATCTATTATGTTTTTGTGCTTCCGTAAAAATTGATTATGACATGCTATTCAGATCTCTGACACAATGCATTGACCAAAAAAAAAAAAAAGCGAGGAAATGCAAACCTGTACATATTTATCGCTGAATGTGTATTTTTCAAGCATTTGTGTGCATTTTCATCTTTCAAACTTATTCAATGACCCTCTATGAAGTGGCACTATATTAAAGTGAGAATGAGCTTTTGGTGCTCGAGATTAATTCACCCGTCAGTGAGAAAAGAGTTTAAAAGCCCTCCATTCTGCATGACATGTAATGAAACTGCATCTGCAATACTGACATATTGAAAGCTGAAGCTTTATGCCAGTTCAGGTTTGGGTAGGTTGGTTTTTATTGTATAAGTAAAAGATTTCAATATTTTTCTTGATGTTATCCGAAGATCAGATTTAAACATTTTAGTCTCAGATACATTTACTCATGCAGACTTCAACATCGAAAAAATCTGGAACGCAACATCAAACTAAATTAAGCATTTTTTGTCGTACTAATGTATAGTAGGTTTCAGGGCTCCAAACAGGTCAAGCATATCTTTGCAAAGCTGATCTTAAAAGAATAATTCACCGCAAAATGAAAATTTGCTGAAAATGTACTCACCCTCAGGCCGTCCAAGATGTAGATGAGTTTGCTTCATCAGATTTTGAGATTTTTTCGTATTTTAGCCGGAAGCAATGGTTTGAAGTTAAAAACGTCTTGCTGATGGATTTATTTCTTACAAACACGCAGCTTTTGTTTCATAATTTTATGACTGTGCCAATAACTGTATATATTGAAAATTCATGGTTATAAAAACACTTTGTAGGTACGTTCCACAATATCCCACCATTGCAATTATGATTCTGACCTCAGAGGTCAAGAGACTGTCCAACAATTTGTCACAAAACAATGTCACATAAGTTCAATATTATCTATCAAATTGAATTAAGTATCATAAAGCACAGGAGAAAAGAAAACTGAAAAACACAAAATACCGTAAAAGCAGTAATGCTAATTTAAAATAACTTTTCTATTTGAATATATTTTAAAACGTAATTTATTCCTTTGGAGTAAAAGCTGAAAACAGCATCATTGCTGCAGTCTTCAGTGTCACATGATCCTTCAGAAATCATTCTAATATGCAGATTTGCCGCTCGAGAAACATTTATTATTATTATCAGTGTTGAAAAGAGTTCCTGCTTAATACTTTAAAATCACTAATTTTAATTATCATTTAATCATTAATTTCATTATTTGGGTTGAATTAATATGCTAACTAAAAAAAGACAATTACATTAAGAAAATCGTTTTTGAGGTGTATAAACATACTTAAACTAGGTGAGCCATTTTACTGAAGAGAATGATGATTATTTTCCAGCAGGGGGCATCAGTCAGACAGGAGCCACTTCACTGACCAATACCTCAAATCCAGCGGTGTGTCTGTTATAGTTCAATAACCTCAGGTCATAAGACATACTAAAAAAAATCACAGAAGACCGAAGTAACTGGATGAGGCCAAATGCAAATGTGTGTCAACTATTCACCCTCATCTCACAAAAAAAAAAACATTTTTTTTTATCTTGCTGTGGACTACAAAATGGGCTATGCAGGCTGCTTTTTACATCAAATCAAAATCAATCAGAACTGGGCCTGTCGAGAAGGACTATATAGCAAATATAGCATATATTAGCAATAATTGAAATGTAGCATATTACAACTGGTGCCTTATATTCCACGTCCTTCGTTATTTACTGATAACATTTTCCTCTGCCGCAGCTCTTAAAACTCATTTGCATATGCATATTCAAGCTTACTGGTGCGTCAAACTCCATTGGATTTCGCGTGACCTGTGACTGAAAAAAACCCCACAAAAGTGTGAATAAGAATGGAAAAATTAAAACTTTAAACAGAACAGACTTTTGTCAGACTTTAAATCTCTGAAATATGTGCTGTTAAAATCTGGTGCAATGCAACTTGAAATGAACTGAAAAAAAAGATGCATGTGAATAATAAAGCGCAACTAATGAAAATCATTCATAGTTAGCTTAACAACTTTTGGTTTCCACCAAAATATGAAGCAGCACAAGTAATCAGCTTATTAGAATGAAGGATCATGATTACGGAAGGGGTGGGAATTAATAAAAAGGTAATTGCGACTTTTTATCTGACAATTCAGTCTTTTTTCTAACAATTCTGACTTTATATGTTGCAATTCAGACTTCTGTTTTCACAATTCTGAGAAAAAAAAAAGTTGGAATTCTAAGAATTCTGAGATAAAAAGTTGCAATTACCTCTTTTTATTTTTCATTTTGTGGTGGAAACAGAAGTCAGAAGTGCAAAAGATTAGAATCAGAATTCTAAAGGAAAAAAAAATTACTTCTGAATTTTTTTTTTTTTTTTATAAATTTGCAATTTTATATCTTGCCGTTCTAAAGTTTTTCTCAGATAATACCAAAATAAAAATGTAAAAATGTATAAAGCTGTTAAA
This sequence comes from Sinocyclocheilus grahami, assembly GCF_001515645.1. Lineage (NCBI taxonomy): Eukaryota > Metazoa > Chordata > Actinopteri > Cypriniformes > Cyprinidae > Sinocyclocheilus > Sinocyclocheilus grahami. Next base: position 757,657 of record NW_015505788.1, read on the forward strand.
CACACACACACACACACACACACACACACACACAACAACAACATTACTAAAACTGCAACAAATTAAGGTGAAAACAAAATGAACAAACTATTAAAAACCATTTTCGCTAATTTAAATAAAGCTGAAATAATAATAATAAACTTTAAACAAATTAGAAATGTTGCCTTGGCAACTAACTAAAATCAAATAAAATTACTAATACTAAAATAAAAGTAAATACAATTTCAAATCTAAATAAAAATGACAAAAGCACATAATATTACTAAAACTTTATTTTACTAATAAATAATAAAATAATACTGGAAAACTTTATCAACTTATTATGTGTATCTATATGAAATATAATTTCATAAATAATAAATGTACATTTTAGACAAAATTAACTGTTGGAAGTCAATGGCTACCAGCAACTGTTTGGTTACCAACATTTTTCGAAATATCTTCTTTTGTGTTCACACAAGTTTGGAACAACTCGATGGTGAATAAATGACAGAATTTAAATGTTTCGGGGAACTATTTAACTCTTTAATGTAGTATAGTTATTTATTTACAGAGCTACTGAATTCTACTGAATTGTGATTCCATTTTGAACATAGAATACGCAAGAGCAGGATATTGTGTCCAGTACACATACAGTTGTGGTCAAAAGTTTACATACACCTTGTACAATCTGCAAAATATGAATTATTTTATCAAAATAAGAGGGATCATACAAAATGCATGTTATCTTTTATTTAGTACTGTCCTGAATAAGATATATACATAAAATATGTTTACATATAGTCCACAAGACAAAATGCTAGCTGAATTTATAAAAACAACCTTATTCAAAAGGAAGGAAGAAAACGTGATGCATTAAGAGCTGAATCTGAAGATCAGGGTAAACTGAACTTATTTTGTCTTCTGGGAAACATGCAAGTATCTTTCGTAGCTTTTGAAGGGCAGTACTAAATGAACAATAAAAATACGATATTTAAACAAAAGAAAAATGTACACATCCTCATCCTGTTTAAATGTTTTCATGCAATGGCTCTTAATGCATTGTGTTTCCTTTTGGAGCATCAGTGAAAGTTTGAACCTTTTGTTCAATAGTTGCGTATGAGTCCCTCAGTTGTCATCAGTGTAAAAAAAGATGGATCTCAAAATCATACAGTTATGGTTGGAAAGTATTCAAATACACAAAAGTTGCTGGAAAACCAAAGAATTTGCAGGACCTGGAGGATTTTTTTCTGAAGAACAACGGGTAGTTTAACTGTTCAAGAGTCAAGTCAAGTCAAGTCACTTTTATTTATATAGCGCTTTTAACAATACAGATTGTGTCAAAGCAACTGAACAGCATTAATTAGGAAAATAAGACAAACAAGGGACTCATGAACAACCCACAAATATATATATATATATATATATATTATCATAGGTATATTATCATATCATAAGTTATCATAGGTAACGACGCACAGTATTAAGAATCAAGCATTTGTAAACTTTTAAACAGGGTCATTTTTCTAAATTCAACTAGTATTTTGTCTTCTTCTGTGTGAAATATTTCTTTTTTTCAGCACAGTACTAAATAAAACATATCATGCATTTTGTATGATCCCTCTTATTTTGGTAAAATAATTAACTTTTTTTTCAGATTCTGCAGGGTGTATGTAAAATTGTTTGTTGTCCAGCGGGTAGGGTTAGGTTAGGGTTAGGTCAAATAATGTCATATTTGCATTAAAAATGACATAACTGAGCGAATGACACTTAATGACAGTTGTCATAAACATGCATAAAACCTCCATATTCATGACATGTGTCATGTCATGATTATGAAGGTGTCATGTCAGTCTTATGCACACCCCTTCAAGTAAAGTGTTACCTATTTATCTTACTAGACAACTAAAATGACAGCATTAGCTCTCTGCTGCCTCCAGTAGCTTTGGAGCAATAATAGAATGTGTTTTTTTTCTCTCTCTATGTATATTGAACCTATATTGAATAACCGAGATTTACTCAGCTGCCATTATAATGTCCTGCTTTTTCATGCAAATATTGATTCATGCTTCTTTCAGCAAATATTGATAATTGTGATTAAAGGAATAGTTCAACCAAAATTGAAAATTAGCTGAAAATGTACTCAGGCCATCCAAGATGCAGATGAGATCGTTTCTTTATCAGAACAGATTTGGAGAAATGGAAACCAGTGGATCCTCTGCAGTGAATGGGTGCCGTCAGAATGAGAGTCCAAACAGCTGATAAAGACATCACAATAATCCACAAGTAATCCACACCACTCCAGTCCATCAGTTAACATCTTCTGAAGTGAAAAGCTGCATGTTTATAAGAAACAAATCCATCAATAAGGCATTATCTATAATACTGCTTGCTCCAGTAAAAAAAAAAAAATGTTTTCACGTCTAAATCAGGAGAGAAATATGCACTGTTTGTAAGTGAAAACAGTTCTAAACAAATATGTCAGTGGGTTTTAATGTAAGAAGACAACAGGGAATGGATTTTTCACTGGAGAAAGCTTGATTATGGATTATTTTGTCCAGAGGCAAAAGTTTAAAGTTAAAATGCAGTTTTTCACATTTATTGATGGAATGGAATCATGTGGATTACTGTGATGTTTTTATCTAAAACTAAAAAAATAAATAAAAAAAACAAACATTACTTGCAATAAAATACACTTTAACTGAAATAAAACATTAACAACATTAAAACGAATAAAAATGACAAAACACAACAATACTAAAACTTTAAATAATAATAAAATGAAAACAGAAAATATAAAAACTCATTCAAAGTATCAGTAAAGCTATAATAGTATCCCAATGATACTAAAATAACACTGACACAGTATGCATACTGCGGCAACACAGTAGTATGCTATTCCGAATAGGGCACATATGCAAAAACATTTGTATGGGCCCCCAAACGTTCTAGGTTAATGTGGGCTCCAACGCTCTTTATTGTTGTGTTTTCTGAGGTAAATAACATTATGCGACTATTCACAAGCTGTTTTATTGACAGTATAAATGTTTGGAAATAATATTTATCATTTTCAAATCTATTCATTATTTGTAGCGCGCCAGCCACCCAATAATCTCAATAAGCATGTTTTGTTATTTTTACAGTTTTTCTCAATTGCTTAAACACTATCACCAGGCTTTTGAACCAAAATTTCAAAACCATAATGCCATTTATCAAAAAGAACACCCATTTCCCTAAACTATAAACACTATTCCTCTTTTTGACACATGAATCAGATTTATTGAACTGTCAATGCAAAACTCTACACACAAATACCTTCATTTCTCATTGCCTAGACCATGTTGTAATTTAGAAAGCACTAGCATTCAATATTGTTCACTCAAGTCAGCATAGCTTGAGCTCAATTAGCACACAGTTACCCACGTGGAAACACTAAGAGTCAAAATTTATCACACACCAATCAGAACCTTCAATAGATAGATAAAAGCGCCCAAGTCAGTTCATTCAGTTTTGGAACAATGGATCCAGAGAGATGTGATTGAAAAGGTCGAGGACACCAGAGAGGAGGAGGAGGAGGAAGATGATGAGCAAGAGCAGTAAGGAGTGGAGGAAGAGGTGAAGGAAGAGGAAGAGGAAGAGGAGGAGGGGCAAGGAAACAAGGAGTCTCAGATGAAATTCGTGCCACTAGTTGACCAAGTCCTTGTCCATGGTATGACTATGAGGGAGGCTGGGTAATGAGTTCAGCCAAACTTAAGTTGCTTCACCGTCGCCTCGATCATAAGAACCTTCAGGGAGGAAAACAGGTAGGTGTATCTCAGTGTACTCTACACTGTAAAAACAATTCTGTAGTTTTTACAAAATAATTTTGGCAGCTGTGGTTGCCAGAATAATTTTGTAAAAAATACAGAAAAACTGTAAATAAATTTACATTATAAAACTGTAATTTAAAAATTTAAAAATCAAAGAACATTTGAATGTAAAACAGTAAATTCAACAACGCACACTGCTATTAAAATCTGTTTTGTACCTTTAACATACTGACAACCACCATAATAATGCAGGTGGTAAAAGAGAAAGCCACATGAAGAATCAAAGCTCATCACGAGTAGCTTCGCCACAAGCAGAAGTATATACTTATATATAGAAGGTGCACAGAGTCATTCATGCAAACACAAAACACCATCATGGTAACACACATGATCCTTAAATAATGCATTAAACTTTCATTAAACAGAAGATGTAACAAAGCCCAAATATGCATAACTAATAACAAAAACTTTAAAAAAATCATGATTATTTAAACAAAATACTTTCAAATGTGGAGTGTCATGCAGGGAATTCTGGGAATATCAGTTTACAGTTTTTTACTGTAAATTATACATTGATTTGTTATTTTTATTTCTAAAAACTTTATTATATTTATTTATAATATATTTATAATTAACAGCATTTTACTGTAAAATTACATGAAATGTCTGGTTTGATATTTTACAGTTTTTCCCTGTATTTAGTACGGGAACTTACTGTTAACCTATTACAGTTTTTGCCTATTGCTTACACACGTTTTGCTAAATTTGGCTCATTGTGTCAAAACTCTACACACAAGCAAATAAGACAACACTGGGAAATAAACCATTCACATCTATGTCAAATTGAAACTCTGCTATCAAAACCTAACAATCCTTTGTCAAAATGTCACTCTGATGACAAAATGATACCCACTTGCATCATATGAATACACTTTCAGATCAGCAGCAACACACTAGTCTACTTTATATAAAAAAACTGCAGTCTTTTGTTTTCAATGTTTTTATTCAGTTCCACAGAGGGCGTTTTCACAACAACCAAAAAATGTAATACTGATTTCAAAATCATTACATTAGTATATTTTACAATACAGTAAATTCAGTTAAATCAAAAATAAAACAAACAATACACTACTGTAAACACAGAAAAACACAATTGTGCGCAAGTGGGCTTATGGATCCTGCCGTCTGTTGGGGTCTGGCCACAGGATCTCATCAACATCACAAGCAATGTCTTCTCTCGCTAAGCATCGGGGAAAATATCCCCTTGTGTGTCGAATCCATCCCTGGATAGACCTCACCTCAATGTCTCCGCAGGCCTGTTCCATTGCCTGCAGAAGAGGCATACGGGCATGTGGTTGGTGGTCATATACGCGCCATCTCCAAGCGGAAAAAAATTCCTCTATAGGATTTAGAAATGGCGAGTAAGGGGGCAAGTACAGAACTTCAAAGTGATCATGGTTGGTGAACCAGTTCTGGACCAGAGCAGTCCGATGGAAACTAACATTATCCCAGACAACAACAAACCTGGGCTGCTCTGGTCCATCCTGTCCAACTGCATCATGAAGTGCATCTAGAAATGTGATG
>NW_015505788.1:764295-765616 GCF_001515645.1 Sinocyclocheilus grahami
GTTACTGGACTGCACCCATTCTTTATTGTAAATGTAAAGGACTGAAACACTTACCTGTACATATTCATGTCGAAGTTCTTTGACCCTGACACTGTTCCTCTCAAATGGGACCCTGTACAATTGCTTCATGGTCATGTTGTGCTTTACCAAGATGCGTCTGATAGTTGTAATGCTTACTCGATTTATGTTGTTGAATACTTGCCTATCTGCAAGTATTTGTTGCTGTAGCTGGTGGAGACGGATTGCATTGTTTGCTCTGACTAGGTTCACTATGGCTAGTTCCTGCTGTTGTGTGAACAGGCGTTGGCGTCCACCCCCAGTAGGTCTTCTAGCCATTCTGTAGAAAAATGCAACCACAAATTGTTCTCGTTTGCTTCTTTTTTACAGTACTGTGTATACTGAACTTTACTGTATTTACCATACACAGTACTGAAACATCTCAACACGTTATCACGGTATGTTTCACAAAACTACCACTTTTGTTGGAAAAGGAGCATTAGCCACCCTGGAATACAATACATGTGATACAGTAACGTGATATGGTACAGTACTGTAAATACTCTAGATACAGTCTGAGTAGAATAGAGAGTTGAAGACATACCTGTTTTCCAGTCGGAATGTCCTTATTATGGATGAAACTGTGAAACGGCTTAGATTAGGATGGACTCTCTGCCCAGCTTCCCTCATAGTCAGGCCATGGTTTATGACATGGTCCACCAAAGTTGCTCTTATGTCATCCGAAATAATGGTCCTTGCGTGGCCTCTTCAACCACGTCCTCCCTCCTCCTCTCTCTCTCTCTCTCTCTCTGTCTGTCTGTCTGTCTGTCTGTCTTCCTCTTCCTCTTCCTCTTCCTCTGCCTCTAGCTCTCCCTGCCTCCATGCTTGCAAAGTTCTCAAAATGGCTTAACTGAGACCTTTTTGTAGCTGGCTGATTGGTGTTCAGTTTTGTAAGTAAGTGTTTTCAGGTGTGTGTCAACGTCTTTTCAATTAACCAATGTGTGTTGTATTTTGAATAGATGTGTTTTCCCAATGGTACCCTGAGATTTCATTTTTGAACTAAGTGTCTTATGTATGAAATAGTGTGTAGTGTCTAGGAGCAAGTGTGTTGCAGAAAGGAGCAAGTGTGTTACAGAATTGCAACTAAAGTGCAAAGCAGCGCTTTTGTTTAAGGTATGGTTACACTGTGTTTAAGGTATAGTAACAAAAGCTTCAAGTTTTGTTAATTGGTCTAAGCATGTGTCTATGGTGTTCAAGCAACGGGCAAAAACTGCAACAGTTTTTTTTCCGTAGCGTTTTTACTAAATTTTACAGTTAAAATTAC
>NW_015505788.1:766125-815437 GCF_001515645.1 Sinocyclocheilus grahami
GATTGACAATCCTTCACACTTACTGTCCCTCTGTGGTGGAAGGGCCTACGTTTAATTAACAAATTAATTAAGAATTAAAATTCTTAAAAAAAAATCTATTATAATAAGGGGGGAAATTAAATACACATTTTTTTTGTAAAAAGATGATTTAAAAATAAGCATAAAATAGAACTAGATCCAAATTTTAAACAAATAAACAAAAAAATGAGTTTAATATTTGTTCCAATATATTAAGAAATATATATATGTCATATTTATATATGACACATGTGAATATGACATTAAAATGCAATATTGCGTGCCCAGTCAGTAGGTCATACAAGTAAACAGCTACACTGTCCAGAGCGGTTGGTTGTGAATTTCACTGTATTTGTTGCTATATTCATTAAAAAATTTTAAATGCAATAAAATCCCATGCAATTGAGGCAAAACCAAAGTGACTGCATCTCAAATTGCATCTCAAAAACTGCATATTAATACAGGTAACGAGTGGAGGACAGAGGAGCCTCTTAAAGAAGAAGTTACAGGTCTGTGAGAGCCAGAAATCTTGCTTGTTTGTAGGTGACCAAATACTTATTTTACCGAGGAATTTACCAATTAATTCTTTAAAAATCCTACAATGTGATTTTCTGGATTTTTTTCCCTCATTTTGTCTCTCATAGTTGAGGTATACCTATGATGAAAATTACAGGCCTCTCTCATCTTTTTAAGTGGGAGAACTTGCACAATTGGTGGCTGACTAAATACTTTTTTGCCCCACTGTATTTTTTACAGTGTACTGTAACTTTTGAGTGCTCAAATTGCCTTACATACAGATAGAGTTTCTGTCTGCTTCCATTTTGTAAAAAGGATGTTACAGTTACAGTAATCGGTACTTCTATTTTTGTAGGACACAGAGACGATGGAATGGAAAAAGCCTGACTAGACATTTCAGCTGATGCCAGGTGGATCAGGCATGCAAGAGGATTTCCCCCCGCTGCCTAGCTAGGGCCAGTATAGCCTGTGATGTTGACGAGATTCTCTGGCCTGACCCAGAACAAAGATGTGATGCTGGGGCAGAATAGTTTTTGTTGTTGTTTGGTGTATTGTACTGTACAGTACATTAAGGAATAAAAAATGTGCAAATGTATACACGTGTTCATTATGTGAAAAGTTCCTTGAGTGGGAGAACCACAAGCAACATAACTTATTACTGGTTTTTGGTTTTTGCAGTATTGTTTTGAATTGATCTTACCAGTGTGTAAGACTATGTTGTAGTGTGTGTGTTTTTGAGGGCTTGTGTGTGATGTCTGAGGGAAACGTTTGGTTTTTCAGCAAGAGTGAATGGTTTTGAGTGTAAAGCTTCATTTTGACCTGAAAATAGGATGTTTGGGGAATTGGGTGAGACGTTATGGATTTGTGTTTACTGTTTTGAGAATATGAGGCATAGTTTCAAGAAATGTGTTTAAGCAATTGAGAAAAACTGTAATATAACACAAATCATGCCTTTAAATTCTGTCAATTTTATGACGAAATACAAACAATAAATGTGTTTTTCCGCTCTTTAATGTGGCGGGAGATCACTGTATTCGCCTCCTCTTTTTCCTCTTTTTTACTAGCTACAGCATGAAATAAAAATAAATGAATATGAATGAATATTATCAGCTTAATAAAACGAATGTCTCATGTAATCAGTCAATCAGTGTTTTCGACAATCGTTAATAAAACAGCTTGTGAATAGTCATAACAACATTTACCTCAGAAATGCCAACAATATAACTTTGCCAATATAAATCTTCACATTAATTAGCTTCATGTATTCTCAATGGAAAGAATTGCTACTTTCGATGGTCTTTCGATAAAAGAGAATTCAAATGAAAGAAAGATAATTAAAAGGGTGCAAGCAGCTGAAGTTAGATGTGATATATTTACAGTCTTTTCAACTAGCTACCAACCTCACACAGGTTTTTTTTTAATTATGCCTAATTAATCTTTCTATCTATCTATCTATCTATTGAACGAATCAGCTGTGAATGAGTCATTCATTAAGAAAGTCACTTTTTTCATTCATAATTGATTCAGTGTTGTTGAATTAATTGTTTGAGTGATTGATTCAATGTTTCACTCATATCATTCCTGAATGAATTAGTGCTGTTGAATGAATCAGTTGTGAATGAGTCATTCATTAAGAAAGTCACTTTTTTTCATTCATAATTGATTCAGTGTTGTTGAATTAATTGTTTGAGTGATTGATTCAATGTTTCACTCATATCAATCCTGAATGAATTAGTGCTCTTGAACGAATCAGTTGTGAATGAGTCTTTCATTAAGAAAGTCACTTGTTTCATTCATAATTGATTCAGTGTTGTTGAATTAATTGTTCGAGTGATTGATTCAATGTTTCACTCATATCAATCCTGAATGAATTAGTGCTCTTGAACGAATCAGTTGTGAATGAGTCTTTCATTAAGAAAGTCACTTGTTTCATTCATAATTGATTCAGTGTTGTTGAATTAATTGTTCGAGTGATTGATTCAATGTTTCACTCATATCAATCCTGAATGAATTAGTGCTCTTGAACGAATCAGTTGTGAATGAGTCTTTCATTAAGAAAGTCACTTGTTTCATTCATAATTGATTCAGTGTTGTTGAATTAATTGTTCGAGTGATTGATTCAATGTTTCACTCATATCAATCCTGAATGAATTAGTGCTCTTGAACGAATCAGTTGTGAATGAGTCTTTCATTAAGAAAGTCACTTGTTTCATTCATAATTGATTCAGTGTTGTTGAATTAATTGTTCGAGTGATTGATTCAATGTTTCACTCATATCAATCCTGAATGAATTAGTGCTCTTGAACGAATCAGTTGTGAATGAGTCTTTCATTAAGAAAGTCACTTGTTTCATTCATAATTGATTCAGTGTTGTTGAATTAATTGTTCGAGTGATTGATTCAATGTTTCACTCATATCAATCCTGAATGAATTAGTGCTCTTGAACGAATCAGTTGTGAATGAGTCTTTCATTAAGAAAGTCACTTGTTTCATTCATAATTGATTCAGTGTTGTTGAATTAATTGTTCGAGTGATTGATTCAATGTTTCACTCATATCAATCCTGAATGAATTAGTGCTCTTGAACGAATCAGTTGTGAATGAGTCTTTCATTAAGAAAGTCACTTGTTTCATTCATAATTGATTCAGTGTTGTTGAATTAATTGTTCGAGTGATTGATTCAATGTTTCACTCATATCAATCCTGAATGAATTAGTGCTCTTGAACGAATCAGTTGTGAATGAGTCTTTCATTAAGAAAGTCACTTGTTTCATTCATAATTGATTCAGTGTTGTTGAATTAATTGTTCGAGTGATTGATTCAATGTTTCACTCATATCAATCCTGAATGAATTAGTGCTCTTGAACGAATCAGTTGTGAACGAGTCATTCATTAAGAAAGTCACTTGTTCTGTTCATAAATTATTCAGTGTTGTTGAATGAATTGTTTGAGTGATTGATTCAATGTTTCACTTGTATCATTCCTGAATGAATTAGTGCTCTTGAACGAATCAGTTGTGAATGAGTCGACATACTAAGAGCAAATTAAATTGTGACATGGAAACATTCTTTCGTATGACGTACTTATCGTGGTATAAGTGGTTAAATTCTGCAGTGATTGTAAAGAAAATAGTTAGTCAGTAGAACACACACCTTAATCGGATTAGACACCATGATTAACAACTTGATTAAAACAAATATTCCTAAAATCTTAATTCCTATCCTAAGTCGATTAAGAACACTTTTTCCTGAAATTTGTACAATAACAGAAACAGAAAAGGGGAACATGCATATAGAAAGGCCAGCAGCTTGGCTGTGTTCATCACCTCAATAAACAAGGTAAAATTGAGTAATTTAGATACAATATTGCCAGTATATTGTATATTTCAGAAACAAAGACAATAATACCATTCATGAGTTGTGAACGAACTGATTCATTCGTAAAGAAAATCACTTGTTGTTGAATGAATTGTTTGAGTAATTGATTCAATGTTTCACTCATATCATATGTCATTGCTGAATGAATTAGTGCTCTTGAACGAATCAGTTGTGAACGAGTCTTTCGTTAAGAAAGTCACTTGTTTCATTCATAATTGATTCAGTGTTGTTGAATTAATTTTTTGAGTAATTGATTCAATGTTTCACTCATAGCCTCTGTCATTCCTGAATACATTAGTTTTGTTGAACGAATAGTTGAATGATTCAATGACTCATTCATAAGGAAAGTCACTTGCTTCATTCCTAAACGATTCAGTCTTGTTAAATGAATTGTTTGAGTGATCAATTTAGTGATTCACTCATAGGCCTCTTTTAGTCCTGAATGGATTAGTGTTGCTGAACGAATCCCTTGTGAATGATTCAATGACTCATTCATGAAGAAAGCTGATTGCTTGGTTCCTGAATGTTTTTGAAAGAATATGTTGTGAATATTTTAATGTCTCACTAGGACTTCACTTGTTCATGAATGAATCAATGTTTTTGAACAAATCTGTTATGAATGATATTCCAAACTTATGCTGCTGTTTTTCAGTACAACTCAAAAAGAGAAATTTTGAAGATTCTGAAGACTCTACAGCATTGTGTAGTTTTGTATATTTTTTTCACAAACATCTCTGCTTTATTCTTTCCCCAATTATATTCATTCATCTAATTTATTCACTCATCTCTTGATAGTTTATCATATACTTATTTACTATGGAAGCCATGGAATAAAAAAGGTAATTACACATTTTTAATCTCACAATTCGAACCTTTTTTTTCCCCCCTCACATTTCTGAAAGAAAAAAAAATCAAAATTCTAATACAAACTCAGAATTCTGACTTTCTCACAATTTTGAATTTACATCTCACAATTCTTAGTTTATATCTGAAAATTCAGATTTTTTCTCAGAATTCTGAGTTTACATCCTGCAGTTTATTTATTTATTAATTTATTTATTCATTCATTTATTTATTTACATCTGCCATTTATGTACATATTTTTTATGTACATGTAGACTCATTATATGCTTTTTGTTCACAAAATTCAGCAATCGACCTAAAAATATATTTTAAAGGTTTATTTAAAAGATATGTTTGTGTATATTTCAGTACATCTTTAATGAACCAGGTGCAGTTAGAGCATAGAAATAAACAGCGCTTGTAATGGTGCAATTCATTTTGGGCAATCTGTTCTTTGAACTCCACATCTTTTTCTTGTTGTCTCTATTTTTACTCTGTGTTTGCTCCTGTGTGTGTATGTTTAAATGTTGTAGGTATGACTGCATTAAGGAGGCTTATAGCCGCGGCCTGTTCACCTTGTCAAAACTTATCAGCTTGTTTCTGCTTTGTTATTGCCAGAGGCATGAATTAATTCAACTATAAATGCAGCATGCTTTGTGTGTTTTTCTTCTCTACCCTACTTCCCTCTCAATCGCTCATGCACAGAATCCATCCCTTATTTTTCCTTCTCTCTTGATTTGTCATATCTTTCTTGTTCCCCTTCTATATTTCTGTCTCTGTGCGCCAGTGAAGAGTATACTACCTGAATTTCACACACATAAGCTGGTTTATTGGCATGCAGAAGCGGTAGCTGTGATATTAAAGTGGACTCATGCCCTCTCAGTGGTCTGTTTTTACATGGGTGGGTTTAAATTGTTATTGTTTCTGCCTTATGATTTCTTCCAAAGCTTAAACTTCAGCAGGAGCTTTAGACGAGTCTAGCAAAGAGAAATAGCTTAGCTGTGTATCAAGGTTTTCCTCTGATTCAGAAAGAGAGAGTGGTAATACAAGATCACCTTAAATCTTAAACTCAAGCCTTTGCCTTATTCCTCCATAATCCAAACCTCAAGTGTAAACTGTACTGTTTACCTGAACTCTTAACCTCATACCTACATCAGGGGTGACAAACTGATTTTAGGTCACAAATTAGATTGAACTACACATGTCCTTAATAAGGGCAGTACATAAAGACTACACACTAACAAGACCAAAATATTAATAAAATAACAATGCTGCTTTTAATTACCTGATTTGTGTCAAACTAAAAAATGTACTCGTTTTACTTCTTAAAGGCCTTTAGATATACATACAAAGTATTAATTAAACTAACTGAAAGCAACTAACAAATTTTATAGTAACTAAATGTCAACACGAAGTTAGGCCAAAAAGGAAGGTGTACATCTCATTTTTAATTACAGTCGTGCATCTATCAGTACCCTTGAATCGTGTCAGTGATAACAAATGAGAAATTGTCGTTGTAAGGTTATTAAATTCGTAATACGTTTCCTTTTACCTGTCTATATTGTCATTTTGACATGAGTCATTTGCACAAACTTGTGAAATGGCTTGAGTTGCAACAGTGAATATGTGCATAAGTGCAAATGCTGGATGCGTTAAGCTCTAGCATCCAAGGCAACTAATTAAAAACAGAAAATATCATAAATATATACAGTATATGTGACTCTGGACCACAGAACCAGTCTTAAGTCGCTGGGGTATATTTGTAGCAATAGCCAAAAATACATTGTATGGGTCAAAATTATTGATTTTTCTTTTATGCCAAAAATCATTAGGATATTAAGTAAAGATCATGTTCCATGAAGATATTTTGTAAATTTCCTACTGTAAATATATTAAAACTTAATTTTTGATTAGTAATATGCATTGCTAAGAACTTCATTTGGACAACTTTAAAGGCGATTTTCTCAATATTTAGATTTTTTTTGCACCCTCAGATTCCAGATTTTCAAATAGTTGTATCTCAGCCAAATATTGTCCTATCCTAACAAACCATGCATCAATGGAAAGCTTATTATTTATTCAGCTTGGTGTATAAATCTCACTTTCAAAAAATTGACCCTTATGACTGATTTTGTACACACACACACACACACACATATATATACAGTATATATAGTATAATAAATGAATGCAAATTTTACTGTAATTATTGATGCTTTTTTTTATCATAAGTAACTTGTTGTATGTGCCCAATCCATTGAGCTATAGCATGCAATGCCAAAAAAAAAAAATTAGAATATTATGAATATATAACATAATACGATAATGCAAATTTTACTGTTATTATTGATCACTTTATTTTTGCCATAGGTGAATTGCACTCATTTACCAATGGGAATGAGGGATATCAATTTGAATCTATGCAAAGTTTGAAGTGCATTGAGCTGTATAGCATGCAATGCAACAAATTAATGCAAATTTTACAGTAGTTATTGATCAATTATTATTTTTTTGGTCATAAGTGACTTGCACAAACTTCATAGTGGGAAGAAACAGGGTTGCAACCTTGAATCTGAATCCAAAGTGCTGAATCCAGTAAACTATAGCATGCAATGCAACAAATAATAATAATACATTAATGCAATTTTACTGTTATTAGTGATCATTTTATTTTTGCCATAGGTGAATTGCACAAACTTCACAATGAGAATGAACAGGAATGTAACAGTGAATCTGTGCAAAGTTTAAGTGCTGAGCTATAGCATGCAATGCAACAAATTAAAATTATAGAATATAATGAATAAATTGTATAATAAATGAATGCAAATAGTATTAGTAATAGTGACTTAGTGGAAATCCATGAATCCATCCATATGTGCAAGTGCTGAATCCATTGATGTATAGCAGACAATGCAACAAATGAAAAGGATATAATATTATGAATATTTCATATAATACATTCATGCAAATTTTACTGTGATTTTTGATCAGTTTATTATAGATTTTCATGTCACATCAGTACCATATATAGTATATCACACAAACCATAGCATTTTGTTTAAAAAGTAATTGAGTTGACGTTTGGCTCATTGTGTTTGGGGGCGGCAAAAGATCATTTGAGTTGTGTGGGATGAATTTCAACAGATTGTAGCACATAAATCACAGTAATTCATACTTCTCCTCTACATTGGGCTCCTTGTTATGCAAAAAATTAAGAAATCATCAAAAAGTCACAGCATCTAAAAAAGTCTAGATGCGTAAGCCACAATAATCCAAAAAGTTGCAACAAAGGTGAAAAAAGACCACTTTAAGAGCAAATGTCTATAAAAACTGCAAATTTACGGAGGAATAACAAACGTTTTAGTCACAACGTGACCTTCAGTGCCTGGTATTAATCAAAATGACGATGCAATACAACAAACAAGCATTTTAAGGCAACATTTTCTCTGTTCAAACAGAATTCTTGATTGTTTGTAAAGATACAGTGACTAACTCGCCTCTTAGTTTGGCCCCAATTGGTCTCTTTGATTCATTGATCCGTTGGATCCTTCAAGTGTGTTCGGGGACAGTAGCTTTTCCCCAGCTGTTCAGCTTTGGTTTTGGTTCTCTGTGTGATTTCCAGGGAAGCTCAGGGCAATTTTTCTCCTTCCACAGCAGGAAACAGAAGTTGTAGCTGAAACTCGCCTCAGGGCTTGCTAGATCATCCAGCAAATCCACTGCTGTATTTTGGTCCTTTTCTCTGGACTTTGTGTCGAACTGGTGTCAGACTATCTGTCTTTCCTTTTGAATGCATATTGAAGAGCACATTTTACATGCCCGCTGAGTTTCTCTTTGTGACTCACACTTCAGACGAGATGGCTTTGAACCTATTCGAAATGACTAGTGCTGGATCTGGAACAAGCAAACAGACATTCATGAGATTTTTATGACAGCAGGGCATCAGGCATGACAGCACGGATGTGCAGCTGATTGACAGCGAGAGGGAAGAGGTACTGACAACCTGTTTCAAATGACTTTACCTTTGGATTTGTCTCTTATAACCAGACTTTTGACAGTCAACGTTCACATCGCATCTTATTTTGACCAAGAACAACTTATGACAATGGCTTGTTGCTATGCATAAACACTATATTTCTCCTATAGCATTGAATTTCCCTTGTCTGGAAGAAATAAAATGCTTTTTTATCACAAATATCAGGTGTGAATTCACTGCTCCAAATTGTATTGGTGATATGTTTAACCCTTGTTCTGTGCTGAAAATCCTTTAGCTAATTTGATATTCCTGGTCAAAAATGGCCCACATTTTAAAAAGGTGCTTGTAAATAATTATGATGTATTATCACCAAATCTTCGATTCAATCTTTTTGTCAAGGTTTTGTATTTGTTCTTGGAACTGATTGTTCTGTCAGGACCACTATCGTCAAAGATGATTGACAATTAGCATACCGTTTGGATTGGCGGTATGGTTCCGTTCTGGGCAAGAACTCCCTGCGCATCCATGCAGCCTAGCATGGATGAGAGCAGGGAGAGCAGTGATAACCCCCCCCAGGGTAAACAGAACAGAACCAACATAAATGTATTGCAGATAAGATCAATAATGTTATGTACACATTTTAGAATTAGTCTGATTCAAGGAGAATCAGAAGGCTGAATCCCGACTGACAGAGGAGGAGCTGGGGATGGAGCAGGGTAATTAGCTATTGAGCAATGCGAAAACTGCTGATAATACTGAGGGACCTTATATATGAGTGCTTAGATAGGTGTCGTACCATAGGTTGATGGGATCAGCTGAGAGTCAGCTGATGCGAGCTTGACTAACGTGACCTGCCAGAACTAATGCTACGCTTGATATCATAGGCCTCACTGATCTGAGCTTATGCTCCTCAGTTTATGAGTGAACATTGCTAAAATAATTCAAAAATAATGTTATTTTAACTCAAAAACTGAGGTGCATGAGGTGCATGTAATTGAAAGAAAACAGGATGGTAAAAAGATTGAATACAACGTTTGGTAATAATAAGACATTTTTAAGAAATGTTTTTGTAGGTCAGTCATTTTTTACAAGAAACATTACAATTGTAACAAGGTCGGGGGAAAATGTCTCGGGTTATGCATGTGACTGTTATGTTTAAATCAGATTGTGAGATTTCTTTAGTCTGGCCTACTAATTTATTAAAAATTATAGTTTGTTTCTAACCATGTACAGTACACTGGTGTAAAATGACAACCTTATATCATTGAAGTTTATTTGAAGTAAAATTTGCAAGTAAATCACTGGAAAGGCAGAATCATTTAAACAGACAATACTGTACTTTACAGTGTAGGTGATTCGAATCTAATCTTTTGTTGTTTTTGGTAGCTTGCTGTGTTTGGTAACTTTTTTTTTTTTGATGCCTCTATTCTTTTGTGTGCAAACATTGCCGTTGATTTTTACTATTACCACATTCTGTGTATCAAGTATTAAAGTCATTGTGTGTGCCTGGGTGCTTTCTAAATGTATGTTATTAGGCCTTGCTGTTCACAATTTAGACAATATGCATTAAATTCTACTTATCATTAGGTTTTATGTCCTAGTATGACATTTCAACATTTGTATATAATAAAGTTTGGATACAAAATAGTTGAAGTAAATTCAAACTTTCAAGTGCAAATATGTTCAAGGTTGAATGTAAAAAAAAAAAGCTAAATATTTTCTGTTGTATTTACTTCACCACAAAACTGTGGCCATTCTAAAGCAATGCAAATGTTTGCAATCAATTTACAGCCCTAACAAATTTCTGTTATTGTTGATATTACCTTTAAAAGTTATTCAATAAGATTTGTTTTTAAATGATTGTATTGCATTTATATTTCTGTCACATTTCTGCTAATCACTGTTGCAGCGATACATGAATGTGGCTGTAGTGTTTCATATTCTCATTTTAATTTTAATGAGTACTCAATGGGACAGAATGAAGCGTACAGAAGATATCATTATTTCAAGCCTCATGTTAGTTACCCTGATTAGCTCTCTATTTTTGATGATGTTTTGTCTATTGGCCCTGTTAAAGATGTAATACCTTCAAGGGGTTTTTAGACTTTCAAATGGATCCTCAAATGCTTGAGTGTGTTTTATAATGAATAAGCCATTATATTTTCTCATTGCTATTTATGTTTATGATACACCATTAGTCATATTTTTGCAATTTGAAGCTGCATGGTAAAAGCATCACCAAATTGTTCTTTAATCGTCGTGTTAGTTAAGGCTAAATCAAGGTGAATGACACAGTGTTTGTGTGCAAATCATAATTTCGTTGATGTTTCGTTTTCTACATTTGTCCTTTATTAGGTTTAAGCAAAAAAGCAACTGATTCTCGAAAAGTGCAGACTAAACTCAATGTCAGCATTCTTATAATTGTACGTCCTTGGAAAAACAGCTCATTTTTTTTAGCTAAACACATTCACAGAGGATGCCGCAGTGACTTTGTAAAGTGCTGTGTTTACAGAGACTTTGTATAGGGCTGTAGTTAAATAGTTATTTTGGCAAATAACTTTCTTATAACATGGCATTTAATTCAGGAGATGTCAAATTCAATATTACACAAATGAGTTAAAGAAATCTTTAGCAGGTTGTTAGGGAATTGCTATGCAGATGCTAAGGTTTTCTGGGTCAGTTGCTTATTAAAATAATTCACCCTCAAATATCGGTAATTGTCACATGTATGTTCCTAGTTGTCCTTATTTGGTTTGATTCCTGTTGTATTTAGTTCCATTTGTGTCAGCTGTGTTCTATTAATTATCCTGGATTACTCCTCACCTGTTTCTGTTCTCCATGATTGCGTTTCATGTGTTTATAAGCCCTGTGTTTTCCTCCTTTTCTCTTGTCTTGCGTTGATGTTGTTTAGTGGTTCTCCTTGCTCCTGGTTTTTGTCGTGATTTGAAGTCTGATTAAAGATTAAAGTTAACTACTGCCCAGTTAACAAGGAAACGCTCTCACAACTTTCAAGGTTCTTCCAGTAAAATTAACAAAATGTTAATTCAAAGTCGTCTGGTCTTTAATAATGTTCTCAAAACGTCAACATAAAAACGTTATTTATACATCATTCATGAAAATGTTTTCCTTAAATGTTGGATGTTCAACTAACTTTTTTTTTAATGTTACTACTCATTTTAGAATGTTCAGAGAACATTAACAGTAATGTTCAATGTTTGCAAAAGGATGAATGTTCCCTTAACATTCATATAACCAAATAAAAGCGTTTTTAAAACATTAAAAAAAGCATGGTTAAATGCGTAACCCAAGACGTTCCCCTTCAGGACTCGAGCTGCGTCGAAACACTACGGGAACGAGAATGCCCACGCCGCCAGACTTACAAATCCCTGCCTAGTGAGGAAGAGCTCAGCTAAAGCGAGAGAACGGAGCCAGGAGGGGCGCAGAAAGCAGGTAGGCACCTGACAAAGTAGGCGGGGACATCTTGCCCAAAGGCCAAATTCAGAAGGAGTGAGTCTTGACCCCCAACGGAGAGGGGAGATCAGAGGACTCGAGGCTATTGAATAGCATCCTGATCCACCGCTTAGCATAAGTTTCTCTGGCCGGAGGCCTCAGCCTCAGCGCACCGCGGAGGAAATGTATAACTAGGGGGTGTCTGCCCACTGACTGGCAACTGAGAGGGGCGTGGTAGGCCGCAATGACTGCCACATAGACTTTCAGGGTGGAGTGGGTCAACCCTGCGGAGAAACGGGCCTGCAGAAACTCCAGTATTGTACCAACTGGGCAGTTAATTGGTTCGAGCTGGCGGTTGCCGTAACAAGAAGTGAAAAGTTTCCACTTCAAGGTGTACAGTTTCCTCATTGAGGGAGCTCTGGATTGGTGGATGGTCTCAACAACCTCGTTTGAGAGACCGGAAGTTATGAGTTGTGCCCCCTCAGGGGCCACACCCATAACTTCCACAGCTCCGGGCGGGGGTGGAATATCGTGCCCTCCGCCTGTGAAAGGAGGTCCCTCCTGATGGGAATCCCCCATGGAGAGCCGTCGAGAAGGGAAATTAGGTCTGAGAACCATACTCGGCCCGGCCAGAATGGGGCTACAGCAGACGGACCTCGTTCCGGCACACTCTCTCCAGAAATTCCGGGAGCAGAGCGATCGGGGGAAAGGCGTACAGACGAAGCCTCGGCCATGTCTGTACCATGGCATCCAGCCCCCGTGGAGCTGGATAAGTCAGAGAGTACCAGAGGGAACAGTGCGATGTCTCTAGTCGCAATCAGGTCCACCTGAGCCTGGCTAAAAACTTTTCGTACCACGGGCCTCGGCCATGTCTGTACCATGGCATCCAGCCCCCGTGGAGCTGGATAAGTCAGAGAGTACCAGAGGGAACAGTGCGATGTCTCTAGTCGCAATCAGGTCCACCTGAGCCTGGCTAAAAACTTTTCGTACCACGGGCCTCGGCCCCTGCCTCGACAGGATGTCTGCTCCCATAATGAGAAGCCCAGGAATGTGAACTGCTCTCAGTGAGAGGAGTTTGCCCTGGGACCACACAAGGATATGGTGCGCCTGCCTGTAAAGGGGGCACGAACGCAGACCTCCCTGGTGGTTAATATAAGAGATCGCTGCTGTGTCGTCAGTGTGCACCTCTTAGGTCTGGGTGACCTCTTAGGTCTGGGAGAAAGTGTTTCAACGCTAGAAACACGGCCAGCATCTCCAGGCAGTTGAAGTGAGATGGCAGCCACTCCCCAGACTGCGAGCTGAGCGGCCACTCATGACCGGTCCTTAACTGGTGAGGGATGCGTCCGTCGCTAGCATTACGCGGCGACAAGGAGCTCCCAGCACCGAGCCCTGAGCCAAGAACCAATGTTTCACCACGGGAAACGCTAGTGAAGGCTCCCTCCTCAAAGAGAGCCTTCTGAGAGCGAAGCAAGGCAGTAACAAAACGCTCGCAGTGCGGGCAGTCGGCTCCCTAAAGAGCTGACTCTGCGTGTTTTGCTCCAGAGCAGAAATCACACAAACTGTCAAAATGCTAGAGTCACATTATCTCATTTTAATTAAACAAGCAGTAGACATAATTTTTTGAGGTGTATAGTATGCACTTGAAAATGCCTCCCTACAAGGTTTTATATTCCTCTTTAAAATATGCAGGATTATTTCAGATTCTTGGCTTTTATAATGCCAGAGATTGGACTCAAGTGAATTTTAATGGAAATGCAAAAAATCTATTCCAGCTTTTATTGCAGATTTTTTTAGATGTCTATGCAAAGGTCTGACAGCCTGTGACAAAATATCTTACACCGCCTGCTTTGCTCTTTATTAGTGGTCGGATCATCCATTCTGTTTGATAATCATTCACTGGCATTGAATAAAAACTTAGTGTGTTGTTGGGCAAAGAGAGGTCTATACAATACTTTATATGCAAAAGACAAACCCAAGCCACGATGATTATACAATATCATCACTCTGATTTCTGTATTTTGATGCAGAATGGATGTTTGAGAGTTTCACAAACCAACTAAAACTGTCAAAGAATTAACCAAATACTTACTGTGCTGTTGTTCATTTGTTCAACTTGTAATATGATGATAACTCCGTTTTTTTTTTTTTTCCTTACGCAACATATGTGACCATGAACCACAAAACCAGTCATAAGTTGCACGGGTAAATTTGTAGCAATAGCCAAAAAAACATTGTATGGGTCAAAATTATCGATTTTTTATCGAATTTTATGCCAAAAATCATTAGGATATTAAGTAAAGATCATGTTCCATGAAGATATTTTGTAAATTTCCTACTGTAAATATATCAAAACTTCATTTTTGATTAGTAATATGCATGGCTAAGGACTTAATTTGGACAACTTTAAAGGCGATTTTCTCAATATTTTGATTTTTTTGCACCCTCAGATTCCAGATTTTCAAATAGTTGTATCTCGGCCAAATATTGTCCTATGGAAAGCTTATTTATTCAGCTTTCATATGATGCCAGTCATGATTGACAGTTTAGATTGGTTTTGTGGTCCAGGGTCACATATTAGGACATATATGATGCAGACTTGAAAATGTCCTAGTAGGAATGATGCTGGCTAATCTTTTTCCACTGTTCTGAGGTCAGGATTTAGACCAATAACCACTGACACATTACTGAAGTTTCACACTCATTAATTATAGGTCATCAGATTATCGGGACAGAAAGAGTGAAGGAATCTTGTACTGCATTTATTTGAGCCAAGAGATCTACAGCCAGAGGACGAACTCTGTGAGATGTTTTAGCTTGATACATGACAAAAACATTTCCACTCAAAACTACCAGCAGATCTCACCAGCATATAGAGTTCAGTGGAAGTGTCTTCGTCAGCCTCAGGCCAGCATTGAACTGAATCTAGCTGGAGTGGATGAGTGAAGTTGGCTGCGCTCACCTGTGTTCCACCACAGAGCTTCTCTGACAAACACAAGAACTGCTTTTTGAAGTACAGAGCTTAACATCTTCAAAGACGAAAAAGTTTCTGTGGCTGCTTTTAAATGTCATTTTATTACATTTGTTTAATTTGAAGTGTACCCATTTCTTTAGCTTTTATGAGACAATATTTGCCTCAATGGGTCTAATAGTAATGCCTGCGGCACTGGATGCAGATCTGCGGTTCCCAGCTACTTTAAAACTAGCTTCTCGAGCCATAAACTGCTCATATAAATGAGTTAAAGAACAGCTCTTTTGAAAAAGTATATACTCTACAAGCTAATTACAAATCTTCTTGCATTGAAGCTGCTTAAGAGGGCAATATTATTTATAATTATATCAGTGAGGGGTTTTGAATGAATGAAACCAAATACGGTGACAACATCAAACTTTAACAGTTACATTTATACTAAATAAAACAACAAAAACTGTAATATCATTTCAATAAATTGAGACAATCAAAACAGACCTGCTACTCCGTGACTCAAATCAGTGAATCTTTTTGAAAGCTGTTAATTTACAAGAATCGTCTGAACAAATCAATTCACTGGACTTTTCAAAAGCTACATATAAGAGAGAAAGCTTTACAAAGATTATTTATTTAGGTTATTAAAATGTTGTGGGAACATCCGGTTTTCTTGCTGTGATTATAACTT
Source organism: Sinocyclocheilus grahami (assembly GCF_001515645.1). Taxonomy (NCBI): domain Eukaryota; kingdom Metazoa; phylum Chordata; class Actinopteri; order Cypriniformes; family Cyprinidae; genus Sinocyclocheilus; species Sinocyclocheilus grahami. Next base: position 781,955 of record NW_015505788.1, read on the forward strand.
TATTTAATTGAAAAGATGTTTCTTACTAATTTTAGTTTTCCCAAAATGTAATGTTATTTGAAGGTTTTTTTTTATATTCTAAGAATGTTAAAATGTCCAGTTTTTTGTTGTGATTATATTGTTATTTAAAGGTTGCAATAATATTTCTTAGAACGTTCAAGTGCAAATAACATCACAAGGACGTTTTGAGAATGTCGATCTCAATGTTTTCTCTCAACGTTATGAGAAGGTATATCAAATATTAATCAAGTTATAAGATCATTCCATAAACATTACTTTGAGGTTTTTTTTACTTTGAGAGTTTTGTCCTAACATTTATGTAACTTCAAAAGAAAAAAAAATCTTGAAAAAAATTATCTGGGTTAACAGAAATACAGATCACGACTCTGGAGAGCTGAGTGGATCTGTTTACAGGCACGAAATAAAATATTTTATCTTGTAGGTATTCATGAATATAAACTTCATAAGCTAAATAAACACAACAAATATGATTATTTACGGTTCGTTTTATTCCACACCTTCAGTATGTAAAATTCCTCACCTCAAACTGTTTTGCAACTGCAAAATAATGAAAGCATCCATCTGTGATTGAACACTCTATGATCAAAAGACAAATAAACAGCACCAATTTTTTGTGTAGTAAAATATTTTATAGAGCTTTTAATGGATTCTGAAATTAAGCATTCACAAAGAATGAAATGACACTCCTTAAATTCAATTTCTCCCCAATTTCTCTTCCTTAAATATCGCCGCACGTGTGTAGTTATTAGATCTACATAAAAGCGTTAAGCATGTGGAATAATTGATTAATTGAAAGGTTTTCATAGTATAAAAGCTGGTGTTTTGACCCTCATTGTTCCAAAATGATGAATCGTAATCTTGCTTCCATTTCTTACCTGTAATTCCTCTTTCATCTCTCTCTCTTTAATGTGTCCTTAACGTCCCGTCTCCTGCTGTCACTGTGCATCAATCACTGTCTGCTGTGAAGTTCATCCCTTTTCAGGTAGTAAGTATTGGCTCAAAAGGTACATGAACCAACAAAAAGCCCCTTCTCCCCCTCCGTTCTCAGTTTTTGAGACATAAATGATCACCATGAGCTATAAATCTGGAAAATAAATGCAGAATAAATAGATGCAGTCCAACGACAAAAATAAACACTCAAAATTATTGACAGCTCGAGAGCTTTCCTGATTGGTCAACAATCACAAACACTCAACTTGTAATTCCATAAGAAATCACTCACGGCACTTTCAAGGAACAGATCAATGAAAATAGGACATAATGACAGAATTTTGATTTTGGGTGAATTATTATTCAAAACACATTTTTGAGACGGAAGGACATTTTAAATTCTTTCCATGGACTATAAATCTGAAATATCAACTCGAACAGGCGTCCATTAATCTTTATTCGCCTTGTGTGAAAATTACAGAAGATGTTTTTCAAAAAGACAATAAACAAAGGCTCCTCGTCAAGCGGATGATTGATGCCTCTAAACAAGTTAAACCAGAGGACCGGAAGAGAAGAGGCTTAAAGGTGGTTGGAGAACCGTCTTTGTTGACTAATGATGTCACGTCCTGCTATCAAAGAGTTCACAGGAACCAGAAGCACTTCCTGCGGCTCTTCTTGACCGTCTGGAGGGCCTGTGGAGAGTCCTGCTGGCGCGGAGGAGGAAAGACCAGCTGAGGAGAGCTCTGCTCTGACTCCTGCTGCTCCGGGACCTTCCACACTCGCGTCACCTGACCCTCCTGAAGCCGGAAGTCATGCTCCACACTGAAAGAGAGAGATGCTTACAGCTATTATTGAGGCAAAAAAAAAATGCATCATACAGTGACGTGCTTTGAGAATGCATTGAAAGAATGCGGATTAAAATCTGATGTTGGCTTTGAACATTAGAATTTTTGTTCTCGGGTTAAGGATTTTACTACCAAAGGGCCAAATTTACTAAACAGGGCAAATTAGCATGAGAGTACAATCCCATAAAAGCGCAGATGGGAGTGGAAAGTTCCAGGGCTGATTTACTGACCAAACCCACATTAAATAAAACAGACACAGCCAGATCATTTTCATAACGACCAATGCAATCTACCAAGAGCAGCGCAAATTAGCGTCTGGTTTAAGACATGCTTTTTTGGGCGGTAAATAGTGGCGCAAATACCAGTTAATTGACTAGTGCAAACCTTTGTAAATCATGCTGCATGATTCATTTAAATACTCCCCCCCCCCATGAATTTTGCATCTGAAAGGAAAACTTCTATAAATGCAAAAATTACTGTTCACACCTTTTTTTTTTCTTTAGTAAATCCTAGTAGTTTTTCAATACCAAAGGGGGGTTTGTGCTGGCGCAAGCTGTTAGTAAATATGGCCCTTAGACAAGGGCTCCCAAACTTTTTTGTTGACTGAAACTCTTAGATGTGAAATATTTACATGCAAATACCCCCTGAGATTTTAAGTTAATATTTCAATAATTTAACGACACATTTGCATGTCCATTGTTCTCTGATGTCAGTTAATGGTCACATGGCATGCAAGTTAACCGATCAATTATCTAATATCTTATTGTTTTATTTTAATTGAATGCATTTTAAAATCAGACACACACACATTATATTTTCAAATGACATGTAAACTGATCAATTATCGAATATTTTTTGTCTTTCAAGAATGCGTGACGAAATGCAAACCCACTGCCATGCTTCTGTGGCCTTGAAAAAAGTTAGTTTTAAGGATGCTCACACTTGGGTTCACTCTTTATATGAACCAACTAACATTACAACTTACAATTTAAATATTTATCTCTTAAATTCTTCACTTTCAAACCCTCAAGCTTTTTAATTTTCGTGGAACACTGGTGAAATGCTGTAAACTTCTGTCCACAAAAATGTTGAAAATGATGCTAATGTGATTGTAAAGAAAGTGATTTACAGCACAAAGGTATATGATCACAGAATTGTTTTGTGTGTGTGTGTGTGTGTGTGAACTAGCCTATTCCTTTAGAAATGTAGGGGGAAAAGTCCTCAACAGAAGACATCAAAATAGCTACAGCCTGCGGAAAAATAAAGGCGCATATAAATGCATATGAAGGTTTGGTGTTGACATTTTGTCGGCAGCTCAGAGCTGACAGCTGGGATTGTTGCTGATGATGCACTGGCCCAGATAGCTGGTAAACGCTGATGTGGACACGAAGCAGCTTTCCCAGAGTACGGATGGAGTGCTGCTGAACAACACGGCCATAACTCTTCATGCTAATTGCGACTAATGAGATCATTGTTCCTCTTATATATATTTATATGCTCTCAATTTATTGCAGAGAGAGAGAATTACCTTCATCGAGTGCTACCTTAGTTCCTGTCTCAATGCACTCACACACTTCGCCTATGATATTCCCTCGAGAACGCCGATGTCAGACAGACAGGGAACACTATGTGCTTTCCGTAACAATACCACTCTTAAACCTCTTCAAAAAATCCCTCTACCAACCTCTTACCTTGCAATCAGTCTCTCTGCATCGGCTTAAAGACCAAAGGCTGCGTGTAGATGCTGTGCTTACCCAAAACGCACACACATCAGGATTTATAAGAAACAAATGTGAATTCAGAATGTTTGCACACTCTTTTGGTTTAGCAGTTTAAGTGACAAATTAGTAAAATGAAGATAATCACTAGTCAAAGGAAATGCTAAATAATTCATATCGCACTGTACAAATTAAAAGATTCACATTTAATTCAGTGCTACGTGCCATTCCTTGTAATTGTTTGTTAAATTTACTAGAAATTTCGAAGTGAAAATTGTTTCAACACCGTTTTTTTTTAAGTTGTAGATAAAACTTTGAAGATTATTGGAGTATGTTTTACAAGAAAAATCGATTTCAGTTTTTATACTTCAAAATTTCACATTTAATTCAATGTGTCATTTGGTGTTTCTTGTAATTGTTAAATTTACAAGAAATTTCTGAGAAGAAAATTTTTTCAACACCAACTTTTTTTCAGTGTATGAATTTGATAAAATACAAAATCATATTGCACTGCAAAAATATCTTTTGAAGTTGTAAATAAAATTATTGTAGTATATTTTAAAAGAAAATTCAATTTCAGTTTTTCTGCTTCAAAAGTTCATGTTAATTGTGTTACTTGCTATTTCTTTATAATTAATTGTAAACTTTACTTGCAATTTCTGAGTGAAAACTGTTTCTACCTTTTTTTCAATTAAATTTTGAAAATATAATTTGAATATTTCACACGCCATTTTGTTTTGTATGATTGCAAAGAAATGATACCCAATATTCAAAAGAATACATTTTTTCCAGTCTTATGTCATTCTTAAAATATTCTTATTTGATTGGTTCCAAATGATGATAAAAATTCTAGCTGTCCTGTTGACATGCCATCAGGAGTTTCTTGGTTAGGGACACTTCAAAAAGCTCAAAATTAATCTGTCATATTCAAAAGGCAATTCTACAGTTACAGTTGTCGCTGGTTTTACTAATGAAATCGACTGCATGAGTTTGCTGGAGTATGTTTTACAAGAAAAATCGATTTCAGTTTTTATACTTCAAAATTTCACATTTAATTCAATGTGTCATTTGGTGTTTCTTGTAATTGTTAAATTTACAAGAAATTTCTGAGAAGAAAATTTTTTCAACACCAACTTTTTTTCAGTGTATGAATTTGATAAAATACAAAATCATATTGCACTGCAAAAATATCTTTTGAAGTTGTAAATAAAATTATTGTAGTATATTTTAAAAGAAAATTCAATTTCAGTTTTTCTGCTTCAAAAGTTCATGTTAATTGTGTTACTCTGCCGAGGCCGGTAATTAATTGTAAACTTTACTTGCAATTTCTGAGTGAAAACTGTTTCTACCTTTTTTTCAATTAAATTTTGAAATAATTTGAATATTTCACACGCCATTTTGTTTTGTATGATTGCAAAGAAATGATACCCAATATTCAAAAGAATACGTTTTTTCCAGTCTTATGTCATTCTTAAAATATTCTTATTTGATTGGTTCCAAATGATGATAAAAATTCTAGCTGTCCTGTTGACATGCCATCAGGAGTTTCTTGGTTAGGGACACTTCAAAAAGCTCAAAATTAATCTGTCATATTCAAAAGGCAATTCTACAGTTACAGTTGTCGCTGGTTTTACTAATGAAATCGACTGCATGAGTTTGCTTTCATGCACAGAGAGCACTTTCATTTCACCATGTGGATGGAATGAATTTGGTCCTCAATTTTTTAGTGAAAGGTAACTTGGGTACCACTCAGAAATGGGATGTTTACAGCAATGTGACAGAGCAAGAGAACGACAGAAACAAGTACTGCTGAATACAGTGGAAGCTTGATGATTGTACTACTTACACTGAACAAAACACTGCACATTTTAGAGTGGCCTTTTATTGTGGCCAGCCTAAGGCACACCTGTGCAATTAACATGCTGTCTAATCAGCATCTTGATATGCCACACCTGTGAGGTGGATGGATTATCTCGACAAAGGAGAAGTGCTCACTAACACAGATTTAGACAGATTTGTGAACAATATTTGAGAGAAATAGCCATTTTGTGTACATAGAAAAAGTCTTAGATCTTTGAGTTCAGCTCATGAAAAATGGGGGCAAAAACAAAAGTGTTGCGTTTATAATTTTGTTCAGTGTATATTTTGTAATATTTTATCCAATCATGCCATCCAGAACAATTCCAAAAACCCAACAATGCTCTCCACTTTCATTTTAAAGCTTTGTTTTGAGTCTCAGGTGATGTTGCTTCAGCACTCATGAACAGAAAACAGCTTAAAACTCGCTGATTAGTACTCGTTTTGATAGACTTTAAGACCGATTTAAACACCTGCGATTCAGTATTGTATGCATGAGCACAACAGACACATCTGTGATTGGTTCCAATAAAATAAATAAATAAATAGAAACAGGAGTAGATCTAATCAACACTTTTAATAGGAGCTGTAATCATGAGTTTGTTTTTGATTAATTGTGTTTTAACTTGTGCTGCGTTTTGTTTCAGTGAGACTAGTTTGAATTTAAGGAGATTTATAGAATGCACAGTTCATCTTTCTTAATTGTGGTAGTGAAATGGTTTATGTCTGTCTGTCATATGCAAATAAATAGCACTTTATTTTCTATAAATAAACTAGTTACTTTATTTCATATTGAGAAACTGGGTTCTTCATGAATGTGTTTCTTTCACAGTTGTGCAATGAATTATCAGTGTTTTAAAGGTGGGGTAAGTAATTTCTGGTAGCCAATGTTGACATTTGAAATCACCAAAACAAACACGCCCCTACCCCAAAAGGGTCTCGCCCCTATTTTGATAGCTTCGCCCCACACATACGTACTTGCCTTAAGCCTTCTTTTGTTCTGCAGACGTTTTCCTCTTTTGTTTTTTATCCGCCATCTCTATCTTTCTATCGCTCGACTCGGCTAATGTCCGTCCTGTGCACTGAACACTCTCTCCTCCACATCATGAGTAGACACGCCCCTTACTGCTGATTGGCTACAAGTTTGTTTTGCTAGTCGCCCCGAATCAGTTTTCTAAAGCGTTTTTGAAAAATCACTTACCCCACCTTTAAAACAAGGCCCCAGAAAAATTCCAGCTAACAGGGAATGTTCACAAAATGGTCTGGTAAGGTTCTCTCAAAGTTATGAACAAACCTTTGTCCAGTAACGCAAGCTATCTAGTCTATAATGTACTCAAAATATCAGCACAAAATATTATTTATACATCCTTCATGGAACTTTTTTTTTATGTTTTAGTTGGACGTCCATCTCACATCTTTTTAAATCTTACTAATCATTTCATAAAATTCAGAGAACATTCAAAAGTAACACTCGCATAATGTTTGCAAAATGACAAAATCAAACGTTCATGACACGTTCATTTTAAAATGTTTAAAAAAACGGAATGTTTTGAATGTTCTAAGAACATCAGAAATAACATTTTCATAACTTAATGGGTACGTCGTTCAAAGTCTTTAATAATAATATTATCAATATATGTATACATCATTCATGGAACTTTTTTTGGCGAAATGTTTTAGAGAACATTCAACAGTAATGTTCCCATAATGTTTGCAGAATGATAAAAAGGCATGTTCCCTTAGCGCTCGTACAAACCGTTTTAAAACATTTAAAAAATAGGACATTATGAATGTCCAGAAAACCTTAGAAATAACATTTTCATAACTTCATGGGTATGTAAGTAGAACATTCTTCCAGTAACATTAATAGAATGTTGTTAAGTTATCTGGTCTTTAATAATGTTCTCAAAATAGTTATACATCATTCATGGAATGTTTTTTTTTTTGTTATTTTCAGAAATGTTTTAGTTGGATGTTCGTCTAACATTTTTTAAACGTTTCTACTAATTTCAGAATGTTCAGAGAACATTCAACCTGTTCCATCAATGTTAGCAAAATTATAAAATGGAATGTTTCCTTAATGTTTGCATAACCAAGAAAAAGAAAATAACTAAAATAAAAAACTGGACATTTTGAATGTTCAGAGAAAATCTGAAATATTATCATAACTTAATGGGCATGTTATCAAAATGTTTTTTTTTCGGCAACATTAACAGAATGTTGTTCAAAGATATATGGTCTTTAATAATTTTCTCAAAATATTTATACGTCTTTTTTTTTCTCAGAAATGTTTTGGTGGAATGTTCATCTAAAAATTTGTAAATGTTACGACTCATTTCAGAATGTGCAGAGAACTGTCAACAGTAACATTGCCATAATATTTGCAAAATGATGAAATGTTAAATAATTTTAAAAAAATGACAATGAATGTTCAGACAACATCAGAAATTATGTTTTCATAACTAACAGGGAACGTTAGCAAAACATTCGTAACATATTTTTGCAACCTGGGAGATCACAATTTTCAACCTATTGGATAGTGATATCAGTACTTTTCATCCATATGCATATATTCTCCCATTTCTGCACAAACTTTTGATATGCATGGAAACAAAGTGAAGTTTTATGCATGAGGCTCCAGGTCCAGAGAATCAAACCCTGCATAGTGCTTCCAGCATTTTCTCCTTCAAGACAAATCATATCAGAAAAAAAGACCTGCTGAGAAGGAGAGTAGCGCTCTGTCCCTCCCAGCAGTCCTAATTATTTCGCTTCTGGTCCTGAGAATGGATGGACTAGTGCCTGAACTCGATATTACTTCTTCTACCCCTTTCCCTCACTAAAGTCTTTCATTCACACCATCTTGCCCGAATACGGCAACGCTCTTGTAAGTGCGGCGTAAGATACAGAACCTCTATTTTAAGCTTTTTAAAAAGAGTGTGTCTTTTTCAGCTATGCAACAAATTACGTGCCTCTGTGTGGGTTGGAGTCGTACCCATGGGGAGGATAGGGCTAATATGGGTGGGCTGAATTTGGTAAAGTATTAACGAGATTTGTCCTAATTTAGAGCATCGTAAGCATCAGTGGAAGAAGCTCAGAGCTCCTCTGGGGAAAAAAAGCATCTCTATAACCATGGAATAGAAACCTGTAAAGTCATTAGCAGTCTTGAAGGGCGTTAAATAACTTCCCTGCATATTTATGAGCCGATGGTGTCGTATGGAGTGATTGACGTCTAAATTCCCTGGCACAGACATTACAAGTGCATTTAGTATTATGTCACAATCATGTCAGCCTGTCAAATACAGACGTCATGTGTCAGAACTGACTTGTGTAGTACACATCAAATGCAGTAAAAAATGTCAAACGTCAGAAAGTAACCCAAAGCTAAATGAAAACCATGTAGATGTTCAGAATGGCACAGTTGCACACACTGTAAAAAGTGCAATTGTTACCTTAAAGAAGTATTTGTAGGTATTTTGTTGGTATAAATTAGTGCATTTAAGATTCAGTGATGATGCATAATATTTTGACTTGAATGAAAATTAATTTAGATCCTTTTTTAAATGTAAACCTTCATTCAATAAGCAGCTTGCACACTGCGATTTTCTGTATGCATGGGATACACAAATGACCTACTAAATGTAAAGTACATTTTTAAAATGTAAAACATTTCACATTTTGATAGGTTTTTTTAAATTGCTGTTCATTTGCAGAAACAAAACAAAACAAAAAAATAAATAATATTAGTAACAAAACAAAATATTATTAAATAAAATAAATGTACAAATTGTTAAATATTTTAAAATGTATTATTGTTATTATTATTATTCATAAAAACTAATAAATAAATTCTAATATATATTTTTGTAAATTATATAGACAAAATATTTTTGAAATGATCAAATTGATTGCATTAAACATATTTCTTTTGACAACAATGCAACAACACTGTCTGATATTTTATTGTATTGCATTTTTTTCACATACTTTTAGTAAATAAAAGGCAGTATACTACCAGGGGTTATTATAGTTAACTAAAATAAATAAATAAGCATTTGCATTTCTTGAAATAAAATAAACATTAACTTAAATAATATAATAATATAAAAGAAAACTTAAACTATTTTATTTCAGCTACAATTGCCAATACAACATTTCTCATTTTTATTTAGTTTAACCTGATGTACTAAATGTAATTTTCACAATTATTTAACAACAAAAAAAACTAAAACCAATAAAAAAGACAAAAAAAAACTAAAACTTTAAAATTCAAAGAAAATATAAAAATAAAAGCTAATTCAAAATATAAATAAAAACTCTAATAGTATCTCAATTATATTACAATATCACGTAATATTGTAATATAATTACTACATACTGTACAGTATGCAGCCTATTGTATTCCATTCTGAACACGGCCACTGAGGCAATCCAAGTAAAGTAAGAAGTGTAAACGGAGAGTTCGAAATAATGACAGGATGAGATTTCTGAGAGGATGAGCAGATAATGAAAGACTTTCCTGGAGCCCGATGGAGTGTGGATGTGATTCGGCTGTACCGGGCGAAGCTTCACAGAACTGGCTGATGTCTGGAAGATGGAAGACGGATCACAACGTGAGGCTGGAAAGGGTGGAGTCAGACTGTCAGACTGTGAGAGAGACTGGACATTGTAATTACGGTTTAGGAAGACACCTCTCCAAGGCCAACCAAGAGCGATGTACAATGATTGCGCTTCACATTGTGAAGGTAGATGCATAGTTTGTTCTATTTAGTCGTTTCTAGATTTTCATAGGAGATGTCAATAATGTCTCAAACTGTGCTCCACCAAGGTATCAAAAAGCTGCAAAGTCAGTGATCTCTATCTAAGCCCATTTCTGAAAAATTTCTCATCAGATTATTCTTATATCAAATCAATAAACAAACATGATCTGAGTTGATATTATAGCTCTATACTCTGTTTCTGTCACAAATCCGGTCTATAAACTTCCGTTCTCTCACCACCAGAGGTCACCCGCTCTCCACATGGACTCTCACACTACACAGACTGTTACACATCACCCTGGACTACATTTCCCATGCTTCATTGCACTAATCACAAGCTCACCTGAAATCAATCACACACAGCTGCTACCAATAACACACACTATATAAATCAATCTCACACCACCAGTCAACGCCGAGTATTGTTTAGCGTTTATCACTTTGGTAGCTACTTTACGGAGCCTGCTCTAGTCTAGTCTAGTCTAGTCTAGTCTAGTCTAGTCTAGTCTAGTCATGTTCTGGTCTGTTTTCCTGGTTCCTGATTCTTGCCACGTATCTTATCTTGGATCATCCCTTGCTGTTTCGGACTGTGTTTGCTCCTCGCCTGGCCTTATGCTCACATTTACGGATTACCCCTCTTGTCAAACCCTCTGGATTATGTTTGCTGTCGTCTGACTCAAGCCCGTTTAGGATTGCTCTTTTGTCTTACCTGTTTGCTGTTGTTCAACCCTGCCTGTGTTTTTGACTGTTTATTAATAAAAGCTTGCACATGGATCCGCACGCCTCCGTAACAGTCTCATATTCTTCTAAATCTAAAAAGTATAATACATAAAATAATTGTCATCCTATTCTTCTAAGACTAAAAAATGAAACTAAATACAAATTATTTGAGCTGCTATCCACATTCACTTTATAGTTATAGAGTCTTAGTAAACATCAACAATTTTCTCATACTGTATTCTTTTAATATATAAAATAATTGTCATTATATTCTTCTAAGACTAAAAATTTTTGTAAAATTAAGTAAATATACTTTGAGCTGCTGCTCATATTAACTTTATAGCTCTATACTCACATTTTACTAAAACTATAGTAAAGAAATTTCATTCTTCTAAGACTAAAAAAATCATAAAATTAAGTAAATACATTTTATTTGAGCTGCTATTCATATTCACTTTATAGCTTGGTATTCTTATTAAATATCAACAATTGTCTTATATTCTTCTAAGAATAAAATAAATAAAATAATTGTTATATTCTAAGACTAAAAAAATTATATGAAAAGTAAATATATAAATAAATATTATTTTAGCTGCTATTCATATTTACTTTATAGCTCTATACTCATATCAAACGTCAACAATTGCCTCATTCTTCTAAAAGTACAATAAAATAATTGTCCTTATATAATCGTTTGTGATATTTTGTAATTATATACTAAATAAATAAATATTATTTGAGCTGCTACCCACATTCACTTTACATTCTACAATAGATCTCAACAATTGTCATATTCTTCTAAAAATCATTCTTCCAAAACAAAATAAATAAAATGATCTGAGCTGCTATCCACATTCACTTCAAGTACTCTTTGTGAATGTCAACAAATGTCTCCTCTATTTTTATTTCTTCTCAGGAATTTTAGGAGAAACATCTGAGACATATAATATTTGCCCAGCAGAGCATAAATTACTCATTTCATTTTAGTACGTGCAGGGCTTCGTAGGACCATGATCCAGCTCTGTGTCTGAATGTTTGATAGCAGGTAGAGCTGAATTACTGATATCAGCACTGAGCATCTGTGCTGCTAAATCCCATGTAAACAAGTCAATGTATGTGCATATACAATATGTGTTGAAAAGATACTGAAAATGTAACAGCCACTAAATAGTATGCATAAGCCACTAAATAGTATGTTCTAGTCTAGTCTAGTCTAGTCTAGTCTAGTCTAGTCTAGTCTAGTCTAGTCTAGTCTAGTCTAGTCTAGTCTAGTCTAGTCTAGTCTAGTCTAGTCTAGTCTAGTCTAGTCTAGTCTAGTCTAGTCTAGTCTAGTCTAGTCTAGTCTAGTCTAGTCTAGTCTAGTCTAGTCTAGTCTAGTCTAGTCTAGTCTAGTCTAGTCTAGTCTAGTTGAGTCTAGTCTAGTCTAGTCTAGTCTAGTCTAGTCTAGTCTAGTCTAGTCTAGTCATGTTCTTGCCTGTTTTCCTGGTTCCTGATTCTTGCCACGTATCTTGGATTAACCCTTTGCTTGCTGTTTCGGACCGTGTTTGCTCCTCGCCTGGCCTCATGCTCACGTTCACGGATTACTCCTCTTGTCAAGCCCTCTGGATTATGTTTGCTGTCGTCTGACTCAAGCCCGTTTAGGATTGCTCTTTTGTCTTACCTGTTTGCTGTTGTTCAACCCTGCCTGTGTTTTTGACTGTTTATTAATAAAAGCTTGCACATGGATCCGCACGCCTCCGTAACAGTCTCATATTCTTCTAAATCTAAAAAGTATAATACATAAAATAATTGTCATCCTATTCTTCTAAGACTAAAAAATGAAACTAAATACAAATTATTTGAGCTGCTATCCACATTCACTTTATAGTTATAGAGTCTTAGTAAACATCAACAATTTTCTCATACTGTATTCTTTTAATATATAAAATAATTGTCATTATATTCTTCTAAGACTAAAAAATGTTGTAAAATTAAGTAAATATACTTTGAGCTGCTGCTCATATTAACTTTATAGCTCTATACTCACATTTTACTAAAACTATAGTAAAGAAATTTCATTCTTCTAAGACTTCATGTTCTTGCCTGTTTTCCTGGTTCCTGATTCTTGCCACGTATCTTGGATTAACCCTTTGCTTGCTGTTTCGGACCGTGTTTGCTCCTCGCCTGGCCTCATGCTCACGTTCACGGATTACTCCTCTTGTCAAGCCCTCTGGATTATGTTTGCTGTCGTCTGACTCAAGCCCGTTTAGGATTGCTCTTTTGTCTTACCTGTTTGCTGTTGTTCAACCCTGCCTGTGTTTTTGACTGTTTATTAATAAAAGCTTGCACATGGATCCGCACGCCTCCGTAACAGTCTCATATTCTTCTAAATCTAAAAAGTATAATACATAAAATAATTGTCATCCTATTCTTCTAAGACTAAAAAATGAAACTAAATACAAATTATTTGAGCTGCTATCCACATTCACTTTATAGTTATAGAGTCTTAGTAAACATCAACAATTTTCTCATACTGTATTCTTTTAATATATAAAATAATTGTCATTATATTCTTCTAAGACTAAAAATTTTTGTAAAATTAAGTAAATATACTTTGAGCTGCTGCTCATATTAACTTTATAGCTCTATACTCACATTTTACTAAAACTATAGTAAAGAAATTTCATTCTTCTAAGACTAAAAAAATCATAAAATTAAGTAAATACATTTTATTTGAGCTGCTATTCATATTCACTTTATAGCTTGGTATTCTTATTAAATATCAACAATTGTCTTATATTCTTCTAAGAATAAAATAAATAAAATAATTGTTATATTCTAAGACTAAAAAAATTATATGAAAAGTAAATATATAAATAAATATTATTTTAGCTGCTATTCATATTTACTTTATAGCTCTATACTCATATCAAACGTCAACAATTGCCTCATTCTTCTAAAAGTACAATAAAATAATTGTCCTTATATAATCGTTTGTGATATTTTGTAATTATATACTAAATAAATAAATATTATTTGAGCTGCTACCCACATTCACTTTACATTCTACAATAAATCTCAACAATTGTCATATTCTTCTAAAAATCATTCTTCCAAAACAAAATAAATAAAATGATCTGAGCTGCTATCCACATTCACTTCAAGTACTCTTTGTGAATGTCAACAAATGTCTCCTCTATTTTTATTTCTTCTCAGGAATTTTAGGAGAAACATCTGAGACATATAATATTTGCCCAGCAGAGCATAAATTACTCATTTCATTTTAGTACGTGCAGGGCTTCGTAGGACCATGATCCAGCTCTGTGTCTGAATGTTTGATAGCAGGTAGAGCTGAATTACTGATATCAGCACTGAGCATCTGTGCTGCTAAATCCCATGTAAACAAGTCAATGTATGTGCATATACAATATGTGTTGAAAAGATACTGAAAATGTAACAGCCACTAAATAGTATGCATAAGCCACTAAATAGTATGTATAAGGATAAAGCGTGTGATTTTTGAATTACTTACATGTACAATGATTTGCATACTATAAGCTCATATGTGCATATATCAGTATCTGGTAGATTAGACATTCACTGTGTATACAGCATTTTTTCCTGTACAGATCTTTATACTATCATGTTATTGAATGTGTGGTTATGTTTGGAACAGCAGACTTATGTACCACTTTTACTATTTCTGCAGTATACATTCTACGCTATATAGTTTAGAAAATTAGGATTGTTGATGTTTTTGAAAAAAATCTCTGCTGCTCACCCAGGTTGCATTTATTTGATTAAAATTACAGTAATATTGTGAAATATTATTACAATTTAAATGTGAATATATTGTAAAATGTAATTTATTCCTGTAATCAAAGCTGAATTTTCAGCATCATTACTCCAGTCTTCAGTGTAACATGATCCTTCAGAAATCATTTTAATATGCTTAAATAAAAATAAAGCTATAGAGAAATTAAATATAAAAATATAAATACAAAATAAAAACTATATAGACATCATAAAAACTATTCTAAAAATGACAAAACCACATAATAAAATGACTAAAACGTTAACTAAAATTAAAATGACAATGGAACATATAAAAGCTGATTCAAAATATTAATAAAAAACTATAATAATATCTTAAATACACTGAAATAATACTTCTAGTCGTCAAAGAATCCTGAAAATTTCTAACTGCTGTTTTAAACATTGATAATAATAATAAGAACAATTATTAATAAATAAAAACCAATAATAATTGAGCAGCTAAAATAAAAATCATCTTTGCATCACAGGAATAAATTACCTTTTAAAATATATTCACATACAAAACAGTTATTTGTGTTTTTAATCAAATAAATGCAGCCTTGGTGAGCAGAAGAGACTTTCAAAAACATGACAAAATCTTAATGATTCCACACTTCAGAAGTTAAGCAATTTGTACATGACATTAAAAATAATAAGTGCATGTATGTCTAATATGATATAAATGCAGGCACTTCACTTGAACATTTGGATTTGCATTTGGTTTCTTGGCATGAATGCATTGTTTGCATGTTAGAGCCACGACTGATTAGCGCTAATCTCTCATGCAAATCTGTAAACTGTGCAAGCGAATGCTCACATTTATCTGTAGATTTACGATTGTCTTTATAACACAGTCTAAATTTGAGGACAAGTGCCTGTCGGACAAGATTTACAGTGTTTTCTGCTGATACCGCGACTCGCTCATCCCTGTTTGATCAGCCTGTGCAACTCGACCGATTCCAATGAGGCTAAAGCAATGCAAGCAACGCCTCCGGTTTAACCCCTCAACCCTCAGAGGCTTTTGCTGGAGTCATGTCTGTTTTGCATCGGTGGCTGGTTATCTGGCCTTCGGAGCTGATTTGTAAACTCTGCGATCACGCCGGAGAGCTGTTTATCGGGACAAACTTCGCCGCTTTGAAATGGAAATCTGCAAATCTGTTCATGTCACTCTTATCTGATGGAAAGGAGCATTAATTTGCACTTGAAAGGGCTTTTTGATTTCAAGGTTGCAAACAGTGTGTGTGTGAGTATGTGTGTATGTGAGGACAGAGGTGTGTGTCCCCCGGCTGAGTAAAGGCAAAGCCGTAGAGCATGAAAATGCCAAGTGCACCCATGGGGACGCCCCTGCCCACACTAAATACAAGCCCTTAGAGGAGCAACCTTTCTTTCAGATGCATCTTTATTTATTCCTTTCTGCAACTTACAGTACAGTGCAGAACTATCAGATTTATTACCAGCACAAACCCTCTTTTGTCATTATTTAACAACCAAAAGCATGTTTTAACCCATTTTGCACTTGACATGGCTGCGATAGTTGCCAAATGAGTTGGCTGTGTTCTTTTTTTTTTTAAAATCTGTCCCTAATTATCCTTCCTTAAATGGGTCATGAAAAGGGGTTCTTGATATTTACACATATAATAAGTTACTCTACAATATATTGAGCAATTACAGACCAATATCAAATCTTCCTTTTATAGGCAAGATTATTGAAAAGGTTGTTTTTAATCAGCTGAACAAATACTTAAACTCAAATGGATACCTGTACATTTTTCAATCTGGTTTCCGACCGCATCACAGCACAGAGACAGCGCTCATTAAGATAATAAATGATATTCGCTTACATTCTGATTCTGGCAAAATATCAGTGCTGGTACTACTAGATCTCAGTGCTGCGTTTGACACTGTCGATCATAACATACTTCTAGAGAGACTGGAAAACTGGGTCGGGCTTTCTGGGATGGTTCTCAAATGGTTCAGGTCATACTTAGAAGGGAGAGGTTATTATGTGAGAATAGGAGAGCATAAGTCTAAGTGGACGTCCATGACATGTGGAGCTCCGGCCAATCAGTGATCAGCAGAGTTTACACGTCACGTTTTGGTAACGGTACGGTTCACTTGGAACCCCAACCGAGGTGGTACTAAAAAAAGTACCAGGTACTGTACCCAGTGGAAAACCCCCAAAAAGTGAACCGTACCATGCAGTGGAAAAGCGCCATAAGTGGACGTCTATGACATGCAGCGTCCCACAAGGCTCAATTCTTGCACCACTCTTGTTTAGCCTGTATATGCTCCCACTAAGTCAAATAATGAGAAAGAACCAAATTGCCTATGACAGCTATGCTGATGATACCCAGATTTACCTAGCCTTATCGCCAAATGACTAAAGCCTCATTGACTCCCTCTGCCAATGCACTGATGAAATTAATAGTTGGATGTGCCAAAACTTTCTTCAGTTAAATAAGGAGAAAACTGAAGTCATTGCATTTGGAAACAAAGATGAAGTTCTCAAGGTGAATGCATACCTTGACTCTAGGGGTCAAACAACTAAAAATCAAGTCAGGAATCTTGGTGTGATTCTGGAGACAGACCTTAGTTTCAGTAGTCATGTCAAAGCAGTAACTAAATCAGCATACTATCATCTCAAAAACATTGCAAGAATCAGATGTTTTGTTTCCAGTCAAGACTTGGAGAAACTTGTTCATGCCTTTATCACCAGCAAGGTGGACTATTGTAATTGTCTCCTTGCCTACCTTCCCAAGAAGACCATTAAGGCCCGTTCACACCAAGCACGATAACTATAAAGATAACGATTAAGATATAGTTCTAAAAACCGTTCTCAATAATAAAGAAGAGCATAGTTCACACCACAACTATAACGATAACGATACAGAGGAACGATATCGTTGTGATCACTTTCAAAACGATTTTTTCCCAAGCTGATGAACGATATAACACTGAGAGCCAATCAGAATCCATCCTGCTGTAACGAGCTCAAGAATTTAAAGTGGTAGACGCATGTGCGCTTTAGAATAAAGAGACGATATCATTCGCTGGTGTGGACGCTAATATCATAATCTTTATAGTTATCGTTCTTGGTGTGAACAAGGCTTTAGACAGCTGCAGCTCATCCAGAACGCTGCTGCCAGAATTCTGACTAGAACCAGAAAATCTGAGCGTATCACACCAGTCCTCAGGTCCTTACACTGGCTTCCAGTTACATTTAGGATTGATTTTAAAGTACTTTTACTCATTTATAAATCACTCAATGGCCTAGGACCTAAATACATAGTAGATATGTTCACTGATTATAAACCTAACAGACCACTCAGATCATTAGGATCGAGTCAGTTATAAATACCAAGGGTTCACAAAAAACAAGGGGAGTCCGCTTTTAGCAATTTTGCTGCCCACAGTTGGAACCAGCTTCCGGAAGAGATCAGATGTGCTAAAATATTAGTCACATTTAAATCTAGGCTCAAAACTCTTCTGTTTAGCTGTGCATTTATTGAATGAGCACTGTGCGATGTCCGAACTGATTGCACTGTATTTTATGTATTGCACTGTATTTTATGCAATCCGAACTGATTGCATTGTATTTTATGTATAATCATTTTCTACTTTTACCTGTTTTAAATTCATTTTAAATACATTTTTAAATCATTTTCAAAGTTTTTAAATTCCTTGTTTTATTGTTGTGATTATTTTTTATGATTATTTTACTTACTTTTATGTAAAACACATTGAATTACCATTGTGTATGAAATGTGCTATATAAATACACTTGCCTTGCCTTGCCTTGCCTTACAATAAAACATACTGCAAGTTTCAAAACTCAGGGTTTCAAAAAACAGGGTCTTTTCTAAAACTAAGGGATAGATATTATTATTTTCCACTGAAAGCTAAATTAATGTTATGGCACTTGTATTACTTTTTTTTTTTTTGATCAGTGTAATGGATCCTTGAATTAAAGTATAAATTCCTTAAATTCGTAATGACCCCAAACATTTGAATGGTACTGTAAATATAATAATAGTCTTCATTATAGACACAAAATAATTATCAACTTTAATATTCAGTGAAGACGATTAGACTACATTTTATTTGATGGGGGGTGGTAAGGGACCTGGATAATGGGTAAGTGGGTGCTGGCCCAAAAAAGGGTGAGAACCACTGGTGTATGGTGTTATTGCTCACCTTCAGGTTTTTATAATGACTGGCGCTCTAAGCGCTCTGAGACTATGAGCCCTGGAGAATATTTGGGAAGGAAAATCCTGTGTGTGGAAAGGAAACAACGATTCTGTCTGAGTGCAGATGGGAGAAAGTCTAAAACAAGCATATAAACGTACAAATATGTCTCTTCAGTGATTCTGTGTTCACGTTTGTGACTGTACAGCTATCAGAGGTTATTTCATTCTGAATCTTTCTCTTACAGTCATAAAACTCTTTACTTTAAATATTCAGTGACAGTCAGTGACAGACGGGCTCATAGGCAACATAAAGCATCAGTGTTGGGCATGGAGTGCTGCTCTGCACACAGCTGTCACAGACCTGCACTTCATTTCTCTCTCATCCAGACCCTCTCAGAATAAAGCAACCGAAAACACCACTGTTACTGACAAACAGATGCTGTTTAGTTGTCAGTTGAGCAAGAATTGAACCTCTTGCACTAGAAATGTTCCTCTGAGCCACATTAGCTCCTGCTGAAGACTGACTGAGAGGATAGTAGTCAATAATCATGCAGATTTACGTTACAAGCTTATAGAATTGTACAGTAAGAAAGTTATTTCCCTTAACCAGGAAATTAACGTTCTTAGAATTGACAAGACAGTTGACCCTGAGTGGTCAGCTAAATATCTACAGTGGATCTAAAATATGAATAGTTAATTATAACTAGTTATGGTTAATTATTCATATTTCCCCATGAGCTGATTCGCTACAAAAGTGATGGTAAAGAATTGCATTGTTACAAAAGATTCCCATTTTTAATAAATGCTGTTCTTTAAACTTTTTATTCATCAGAGAATCCTGAAAAAATAAATGTTGCAGCTTCGAAAAAAAGATTATTCAGCAACTGTTCACAAAACTGATAATAAATCAGCATATTAGAAAGATTTCTGAAGGATCATGTGACACTGAAGACTGGAGTAATGATGCAGAAAATTCAGCTTTGATCACATGAATAAATTTAATTCTAAAGAATATTAAAACAGAAATCTGTTATTTTAAATTGTAATATTATTTCACAATATTAAAATTTTACAGTATTTTTGATCAAATACATAATTTATAATTTATTTAATAAAATTAACATTTTGTATTGTAAATATTTTACCTCTCCAGGATTTTCTAGCAATGCAAAAATCTGATCTCAAAAGGAGTCTCTTTCCCTCTTTAGGCCACAGCACACTGAAAGATTTCTGCACGTCACTGCTGAGCACAAACTCTCTTTACAATTATATTTACCGGTGTGTGCAATCTGAGGTTTACTGTGGCGTAAGCAAAACATCAGACGTTCCAGTTGAAATGTCAGCATTCAAGAGTTCATATAGTGTACGAAGGCAAGATCAGGGCTGTAGTCGACATCCCTGCTGTTTCATGTGGCAATTAGCAGCGGATTTATTTGAACCAGATAAACACAATAATGCTTTTAATCAGATTTATTTCAGAGTAAGACAACAGTTTCTGTCAAAGGTTACAAAACACACTGAATAAGTCCTGATATATATATATATATATATATATAAAAATATAAAAAATTATAAAATATAATTTACAAATATAAAATAAAATACAAATGTATACAATTTTAAAAAATTTAAATATTAACTTTTTTATTTTTTTTTTATTTAACTGTACTAACCCTGCTTTGAAACATGACTTAAACATCTTAAACATAACTCATTTTGTAAATTTTACAAGTGCATTCCAGTTTTGTTTGCAAAATGCATCAGGAAATCAGTGGCAGTCCATGCCAGTAAGACACAATCTCGGTCCATCACTATGCATTGATTGTGGATCTGGAAGCTGCTTCTTACATGAAATGATCCATCCATCAGCACTGTTTCACCTGTGGATTCATATTCACATGCAATGAAAAGCATGTCTGCAGTATACCTTCCCTGATCAAACTAACCACACACTGATTTTACACTCTCCTGCACAATGCTTGTGATTCATACAGAGACCAAGCATGACTGCAGGATAGGCAACATCTCAGTACTCGCCATGGCACCCATGTCAATTGCACGCACACTACCTGAATATTACGCCACGCCACTGTGCTTTTCTATCCTAACAGATTGAGTCAGGAAATGAGACACTTGTTCTACAGACACTGCAGTAAAACTGAGCCTCTCATGTTCTGGCTTGATAGACCTCCACACACGTTTATGTAAATATGGCTTTTCCAATAAAATCACACAGGATTTTCCCCGGGCTGAAAGTAATGAAGTCTCAGCACTTGTGTTTATACTGGTCATCTTGTTACTAGGAGCTGATTGAATTGTGGAGGTACTCGGCTAAAAGCAACCACTGTGTTTTACTGTCAGTGCACGTTTATGCATGTTTAAGCACTCTGAAATAAATCTAAATTGGTTGAACGAGAAGCTAAAAGGGTCAGACTGGGGGTGCGTACGATGGAGAAGAAGCAAAACAACACTGAAGGTCTCTTTTTTGCACAAATGAGTAAAATTGTGAATAATACAATTCTCACCCTAAAGGCTATGAAATTGCTTTTTAAAGCAAAGAAATCATCTCATAATGGTGAATTTGCAAACATATGAATCATCTATCATCCCAAAATACAATTATATTTTGTAAAAGAAAATAAACCATTTTAATACATATTTATATGTTGCATTATGAGATTATATTCATGATAATTTTTCACATTTAAACTCCTCTACAGAATTCTTAGTAGAAAACTATATACTATTGGGGGAAAAAAACGAATTCTCATTGATGCAATGCAAAAGTAGATTTTTTCCCCCCCACATTACAATAATGAGAATTTGTGTGAAAATATGCTTATATGTCATGCAAGAATATCTTAAAGGAATAGTTCACCCAATAATGAACATTTGAAAATGTATCCACTCTCAGGTCATCCAAGATATAGATGAGTTTGTTTCTTCATCAGAACTGATTTGGAAAAGTTTAGCATTACTCCACTTGCTCACCAATGGATCCTCTGCAGTGAATGGGTGCCGTCAGAATGAGAGTCCAAACAGCTGATAAAAACATCACAATAATACACAAGTTATCCACACCACTGCAGTCCGCAATGCAAAAATCTGATCTCAAAAGGAGTCTCTTTCCCTCTTTAGGCCACAGCACACTGAAAGATTTCTGCACGTCACTGCTGAGCACAAACTCTCTTTACAATTATATTTACCGGTGTGTGCAATCTGAGGTTTACTGTGGCGTAAGCAAAACATCAGACGTTCCAGTTGAAATGTCAGCATTCAAGAGTTCATATAGTGTACGAAGGCAAGATCAGGGCTGTAGTCGACATCCCTGCTGTTTCATGTGGCAATTAGCAGCGGATTTATTTGAACCAGATAAACACAATAATGCTTTTAATCAGATTTATTTCAGAGTAAGACAACAGTTTCTGTCAAAGGTTACAAAACACACTGAATAAGTCCTGATTATTTCACTTATAAAACATTTTAATACATATTTATATGTTGCATTATGAGATTATATTCATGATAATTTTTCACATTTAAACTCCTCTACAGAATTCTTAGTAGAAAACTATATACTATTGGGGAAAAAAAACGAATTCTCATTGATGCAATGCAAAAGTAGATTTTTTCCCCCCCACATTACAATAATGAGAATTTGTGTGAAAATATGCTTATATGTCATGCAAGAATATCTTAAAGGAATAGTTCACCCAATAATGAACATTTGAAAATGTATCCACTCTCAGGTCATCCAAGATATAGATGAGTTTGTTTCTTCATCAGAACTGATTTGGAAAAGTTTAGCATTACTCCACTTGCTCACCAATGGATCCTCTGCAGTGAATGGGTGCCGTCAGAATGAGAGTCCAAACAGCTGATAAAAACATCACAATAATACACAAGTTATCCACACCACTGCAGTCCATCAGTTAATGCCTTGTGAAGTGAAAAGCTGCGTTTAAAAACAAATCAATTATTAAGACATTTTAAATTTAAACTGTTGTTTCTGGCCAAAATATGAGTCCATAAATACACTTCCTCCACTGAAAAGTCCAACAGTTTCTGTCAAAGGTTACAAAACACACTGAATAAGTCCTGATTATTTCACTTATAAAAAACGGCAGTTTTGCTCAAAAATGTCTAATTTACTAGCTTGTCAACTTTGACAAACCCAGTTATTAGTTTTTCCTCAAAAGCATATTTAAAATAACAACTCTGTGGCTTTTAAACCGTTTTATTTTAGTGTCATTAAGATACTTTTTATTAATACTTTGAATTTGTTTTTAAGTATATGTTTTCCGTTTATCCATTTTAATAAAATTAATAAAGTTATTTACTTTTGTTGTGCTGAAAAGTCCATCTCCTGTTGTCCTCTCACATTAAAATCCACCAACATATTTGTTTAGAACTTGTTAGTTCTGTTTCAGCTCGTAAACGTTGCTTGATCTGTGCATATTTCTCTCGTGATTCAGATGAGATTACTTTTTCATGGGAGAAATCAAAATTATGGATTGAGGACTCATATTTTAGTTGGAAGCAATGGATTGAAGTTAAAATGCCTTATTCATTTGTTTCTTACAAACACACAGCTTTTCACTTCAGAAGATGCTAACTGATGGACTGGAGTGGTGTGGATCACTTGTGGATTACTGTGATGTTTTTATCAGCTGTTTGGACTCTCATTCTGACAGCACCCATTCACTGCAGAGGATCCATTGCTGAGCAAGTGATGCAATGCTGCATTTCTCCAAATCTGTTCTGATGAAGAAACAAACTCATCTACATCTTGGATAGCCTGAAGGTGAGTAAATATACAACAAAATTGGGGTGAACTTATATAATTTAAATGTTATATAATCTTTAATAATATATTTTGGAGTGAAATGTGACACAACATTTCTTCATGAGATGCATCGTGACATAATGAATTGATATTCTCTCTTCTCAAACCAGCTCATTAAAGAAAGCAAACACTGTGGATATTGTTTTTTGAACATATGAAAGACTGAATGCATATATATATATATATATATATATACATCTGTTAGCAGCACTTTTAAACTTGCCACACACACCTGAAGGTACTACTTCAAATGAGATTTTCTTCATAATAATGTTTCTTCAGTGATCACAAACAGGACATGCACACAGGAGCATCTGTGCGAGCAGATGTTTGTCTATCACAGTCCAACATCTTGCTTGTTCTGTTGGATTTTTTTAAATTTGTAACTGAGAAGTGATAATTGTTTATGTGTGCTCACGATTCATCAGCCTGAGGAAAATGTTCAGTGCTTGGTTAGCTTGAACGTTTGGTTGCCACAAACCATCATAGTGTAATTTAACTTTCACTTGACTTATGCTTCATATTCCACTTGATATTTGATTCACAACTAATTTTGCTTGAGGGAACACGTTTCATATTGGATATCAAATGGCAACTACACCCTAATCAGAATTGCAATAACATACAAAATGAGACATATATTACAAAAATGTTGGCTTACGTCATTTAGCAGATATATTTTAGAAATGTCAATAAATCTATTTTAGTGATCAAAAACTGAACTGATAAAGCTGGAGGAAGGCAGAGACAGAATGAGAGAGAGATTTCATTGGTTATACTGTAAAGGACTGAGGTTGTGTTTTATGAGGAGGTCTCTCAGCATCCACTGTCCTATTAGCCAATAAACGCACAAGAAATAAATCCCCTGGGTCAAATCCTTCATTCTCATTTTCCTACAATAGGTCACAAAATGACCCACGGGATCCCAATCCCAGTGCAGCCCTCTACTCCATATATGAAAGTGTGGAAAAAAGGATTTTAGAAGTGTGGATATACGTGAGCCTGAGCGCAGTGATATTTTAGTATTATTCACATACAGTACATATTAAAGTATTTATTCATATTTTGCATAAGCTTTTATTTGTATATTTTCAGTTTTACATTTTAGTAATTTTGTTATGTGCTTTTATTATTTCTATTCGTTTTTTTTTAGTTTAGTTTCTTTAATTTATTTTATTGTCATTTTTAGTTTTGGCAATTTTAGTCAACTTAAACTTCTTATTTATTTTAGCAACAATTCTCAATTTTGTTAAAGTTGTTTGAGCTTACATCTAATATTTATATTTTATTTAAACTTTATTTTGTGTTTTTAGTAGTTTTAATTTGATGCAGTGTATATGTGACCCTGTGCAAAGTCTTACTTTAATATTATTTATATACTTAAACCCATCTATAAACTTATTTAAATTATTTTTATAACTTATTTTTATTTTTGCTTATTATTATTTTGAATTAGCATATTTTTTTTATTTTCAGTCTTCATTTTAATTTTAGTTTGTTTTTGTTTTTTATATTTCTATTTAGCTTTCATAATTTTTTTTATTTCAGCTTTTAAGTTTTGGTATTTTTTTTACTTCAACTTCAACAAAACATATTTCACATTTTACAACATTTTCATTCACATTTTTCATCTATTCTTTATATTTTATTTCAGCCAGAATGAATTTCCATATTTGTTGGAAGGAATTTTGTTATTTCTTTCTTTCTTTCTTTCTTTCTTTCTTTCTTTCTTTCTTTCTTTCTTTCTTTCTTTCTTTTCTTTCTTTTCTTTTCTTTTCTTTTTTAATATTTCTATTTACCTGTCATTTATTTTTTTTATTTTAGTTTATGTTTTGGTCATTTTAAACTTAAACTTATTGCATTTCAGTTTGTTAGTCAGGGCAATTTCATTTTTTCCATCTAGTTTTCATCTAATACATGCACTGTATTTTATTTCAGTTTTATTTAATTTAACCAAAAACTATTTTAGTTTTATTTTGAATTTTAGTTAACAATAACACACTGCGTGAGCACATGCACTAACTTTCTGCATCACAGCTACAGTACGATTTGCATTTGTTTGCGCCGTGATAAGATGACCCTGTTGTGCTGACGACTTTGACCTCAGGCTAAATGAAGCCCATCTGTAACATCAGAGAGAAGCTGATATACTCTCTCACACACACACACACACACACATACTCACACACACATTTGTCCTGCCCTGCTCTGTGTACTTTATGGTCCAAAACATCTCTCTCCTCAGACGAACGATCCGCCCTCAAGCGTGAGGAACAGTGGGACCACCATGTGTTCATGGGAAGCCATGGAGACTCAGCCGTATATCTGGGCGTTCTCCATTTCTTACATTGCGATGTTTTCACACGCACGCACACACACACACGCAGCAGGTGTGGAAGGCCGAGATAGAGGATGTATCTGGTGAAGTGGAAGAGCAGGGCAGCCGTGTGAAAGATAAGAGGAAAGAGAATTACGCTCCAACAACAGCCTTTACATTAATTGCCATGCCTTTCTTTGTATGGTGTGCATGTGCTGCTGTTCGTTTATTTGTTTGGATTTGTGTCAGGTTGTGCATTCTGACAGCTTAGCTTTTGCATGTTGATAAAACACATGGGTACGAGCATGTGTGTGTGTCACACAAGCGGATGTTGGGGAGTTATTGAGTGATGCCTGCTGGAGCAGAAGAGGCAAGTTGATGGATTTCTTCTAAAAAAAACTTCCAGAAAGAGCTGGTCGGTGGCCTGCGTGCTCATACAGAGACTGACGCAAAACACAAACACACATTGCAGGGTCGTGAGCCATTCAGAAATGAACTGAGAATGTATTTTGAATTCTAATTAAACTATTGAATTTGATTTTAGGTACAGTAGCAAACAGGATATAGAACTGCAATGTTAAAATAAAATGTTTAAAGGGGTCATA
Source organism: Sinocyclocheilus grahami (assembly GCF_001515645.1). NCBI lineage: Eukaryota > Metazoa > Chordata > Actinopteri > Cypriniformes > Cyprinidae > Sinocyclocheilus > Sinocyclocheilus grahami. The sequence goes on from NW_015505788.1 coordinate 808,553, forward strand.
TGATGCGATTTCAATTTTTCCTTTCTCTTTGGGGTGTTACAAGCTCTTGGTGCATAAAGAAGATCTGTAAAGTTGCAAAGACTAAAGTCTCAAATCCAAAGAGATATTCTTTATAAAAGTTAAGAGTCAGCCACGCCTTCCTAAAACCGCTCGTTCTAACACGCCCCCACATGTCTACATCACTATGTGGGAAGATTTGCAAAACGCCGCCCAAATGTTCACGCAAAGAAAGAAGGCATAACTAAACAACATAACAAAAGAGGACGATATCTGCTTCTTCATGTCTAAAGCTGATCCGTGCTGGTTGCTGAGGAAGTACAACAACTTTGCGCTGTGGATCACCGGATCGGCTTTCACCGTGGACGAAAGTGTAGAGTAGGGCTTGTTGTTTGTCATTTCTCCGATCACAAATGCAGACATGGTTTTATGTTTACGCGACGCGATGCAATGCAACGCGTAAAAAGAAACATAAGTCATTATAATCCATAATTATGTCCCCACTGGATGCCTCGTTTATAATGGGTTTTTATGTTTTTGAATCATCGCTCTGGCCTGACAGGGTATCATCACAATATGGTAAGGGGCGTGGATAGCTGGCCAATCACAGCACACCTCGCTTTTCAGACCGATGAGCTTTGTAAAAATCTACGCGTTTCAGAAAGGCGGGGCATAGAGGAGAAACAATAATGTACATTATGTGGAAAATAATGTGTTTTTTGAACCTTAAACCACATAAACACATTTCATTACACCAAATACACAAAATAATGTTCTTTTTAGCAGCGTCATATGACCCCTTTAAATTCAAAGCCTATATAATATTCATATAAATGTAATTTTTAACTAGAAAAGAGAAACTTAACACAAACTTTGAACTGCTGAAAGTTTTGAAAAGTCTTGAAGTTTGAATATTTATAGGTTGATAGCTAGCTAATTCAAAATATTAATAAATACTGTATATAGACAGACGGACAGATGGACAGATGGATGTATGCATACCAGAAAATAAAATAAATACATAAAGCTAAATATAAATAAAAAAAAATAAACAAATTGAATAAATAATTAAACTAAAATGTAAGCTGAAAATATAAGTTAATTCAAAATATTAATAAATACTATAATAGTATAAATAACATTAAAAGAATATAGTTATATAGATAAGAAAGGGAAAAAAAAGAAAAATTACCAAAGCACATAGAAAAAATACTATTACTAAAATCTAAGGTCAAATTAAAATTTAAAAAATTAAAATACTAAAATAAAAGCTAATTCAAAATATTAATAAATATTATAATAGAATATAAATAGTGCAAAAATAACAATGGATGGATGGATGGATGAATGCATAGACAGACAGACAAACAAAACGATAGATAGATTTGTTCAGCTCAGGATCATATTTTTAAGATTTATTTCACATTCATGCTTCTAGCAGACGCTTTCTACCCGAAGCGACTAGCAAGAAAGTGTGCGTATTATGTAAGTGGCAATTACCAGGATAGGTAGCTGAGAGTAGAACTCAAGTTAAGCTGAGGTTAAGCCCTCAAGAGCTGAGAAAACACCTCACAGATAATAACGATATGGCAAAAAGAGCAAGATTACTTCAGTATAACGACAGGCTTGATTATTATTGAGAGATTATTTTTTTGAACGTAAGGCTGCACAAAAGTAGTGTCCTGAGGTTATAATGACTCACAAAATGACTCACGCTGTCTTCAGGTCTCTCTCTATCATATGCACACACACACACACACACAGAGACACACACACACATGCACATGCACAAAAGATGGTTTTATGGCCTCAGGCTCGGTGTTAGTCGGTTGCTGTAGAGGGATTAATTGAAGCTTTGCTGCAGCGCATGTGTGTGTGTGTGTGTGTGTGTGTGAGAGAGACTCTATCAGGGTGGTTGGGATTTGGTACTGCTGACACCTGTATTGATCAGTCAGTGTAATCAGGATCAAAGTGTGATATGCCCATAATCCCCTCATAGACACACACGCACATACACGCACACACACACACACACACGCTCTGTATACTGATGCAACCCAGTAGACCCTGCTGCAAAACTAGATCGCTACATTGCATGCATGCACCATCATAACTTATATATAATGGGAGAAATCTCGATTTAGCAAGCTGTATATGCGCAGGTAACCATGCATAGCAACAAAACAATATTTAAATCCCATTAGCTGTCTACAATACAAGCATGCAACCAACATTTTTTGTTACACTGAGAATGATTTAGCTTTGTTGCTTTGCGTTGTTTGGGTTTAAATTAGAGCATGCAACAAAACTAATTTGCTCCCTTTATAGACACAAAGTGAGACTTTATTGTTTATTGTGGGAAGGCTCTATTGTAGTAAAGTAGATGTCCTGAATTTGTCATGTCAAAACTAGATTGCAACCATCATAATCAACAAAGCTCTGCAAGTGTGCAGCATTACAACTTTAAATAAAGGGAGAAACCTATACATTTTTCCAGCTGCATTGTGCACATGCAAACGTGTAATGACGAATAAATGCATCTTGTTTTAAACTGTTTAGATATTTATATTTGAAAACAAGATAAAAAATACTGTGTATGAAAATAGAGCCGCATCAAACAAGCATGCTTTCTCTACCCGTATTCAACAAACATGAACCAGCAGATTTCAGACACATGTGTTTGATTGCATCATCTAATCAGACGAATTATGCAAATGATTTTTAGATGCAAGCATAACTTTACGTTTAGTGATTAGTCACGGCGGATGCAGAGGAAGTCAAGAGACTGACAGATGGAGATGAGGAGAAGTGAAACAGGTTCTCACTGGCCTGACGATGCCCTCCAATAGAAACGGAGTATGCTGCTAAATTGAGCGGTGAGGAAGAGCGGTCATGGTTTTATGATGGTGCTTTATACCTCGGCTAATTTGGAACGCTCAGATTGCTTGGCTACTTTACACATTCAGCAATCTGTAAGCTGTCTATCTGTCGTTACCCTACTTGAAAGAGGGAAGAGAAAGAGAGAGAAGGAGGTGGAAATGTGATAATGCATTGCATATATGGCATATAATGCAAATAACACAAAATCTAATCTATATCTTAATCTGTCTTTGTTTAAGTGTTGTATAATTTTCAGGAAGTCCCATTTCTATTTGTAAGTCAACATGAAATCAACATTGACTCTATTTACTTTCTCAATAGCACCTTCTTTGTCTTATTGTGAGCAATTCATCTGTGCACAATACTCATTGTCATCACAATACTTCATTAAAAATATTTAAGAACACAAACATATGTTCTTACTTTAAAACTGCTACGCAGAGTGCAATGGACCTGAAAATAAAGGCACATTTATAGACACAATATCTCCCATGTACCATTGCTAATGTAAACACTAAATCTAGTCCATTGTTTTAAAAGTCACACTGATGTAACTATCCTTATCTTTTTATTTTTGGGTGTTATAGCTAGGATGACCTAAATTACAAACACAAGTGTGTGCTGAGATGAAGCTGGATCAGATCGCTCCCATTACAGTCAATAAAGTTGTCTACACTGCAAAAATGCAATGTCACAATTTTGTTTGTAAAGGGAGAGATTTAGCTTTGTTGCATTCATAGGTGCACTACATATCCTGTTCACTGAATATCCTGGTGACATTATTAAAGTAAAATGGGTTGAGGACACTATTTTAACGCTGACTTAAAATATTGTTTTCCCCTACTTACTGTATATTTAATGCATTTGGCAGAGTGTTTTATCCAAAGTGACTTTCACTGCATTGAAGACATACACTACCAGTCAAAAGTTTGGAATACTTAAAAAAAAAAAATAATAATAATAATAATCATGTTTTAGAGATAAACTCTTTCTCTTCTGCTGAACTTGCTTGATCAAAAATACTGTACAAAATAGTAATGTGAAATATAATATAATATATTTAATGCAAATTATTCCTGTGATGCAAAGCTAAGCTTTCAGCGAATTTCAGTGTCACATAACTCCTCAGAAATCATCCTAATATGCTGATTTGCTGCTTAAATATCAGCAATTGTTCTTATTTTTATCAGTGTTGAAAAAAGTTGTGTGCTGCTTCATATTTTTGTGGAAACTGTGATGTTTTCAGGAATCTTTACTGAATACAAGGTTTAAAAGAACAGCATGTGTTTGCATTAGAATCTTTTGAAACATTATAAATGTCTTGAATGTCACTTTTGATCAATTTAATGCAGGCTTGCTGAATTAAGTTTGTTTTGTTTTTTCCAACATTGATTATAATAATATTTCTTGAGCATCAAATTAGCATATTAGAATGATTTCTAAATAATTATGTGACAGAAATTTGCTGAAAATTGTGCTTTGCATCACAGGAATAAATTATATTTGAAAATATATTACAATAGAAAACTTTTTAAATTTAAATTGTAATAATATTTCACAATTTTACACTCTAAAATATGCTGGGTTGTTTCAACCCAACTTTGGGCCAATTCTTAAATAAATTAAATTGGGTTAGTCCATATTAGACCCAAAGTTGGGTTGAAACAACCCAGCATGTTTTAGAGTGTACCATTTCTATTGCACTTTTGAATAAATGCAGCTTTGGTGAGCAGAAGAGACTTCTTTCAAAAACATTATAAAATCTTAATTATTCCAAACTTTTGACTGATAGTGTACATTTGATCAGCTGCATTCTCTGAGAATCAAACCCATGACCTCGCTGTTTCTAGCACTGTTTGAGCAACAAGACTGATAGAAGAGCATGTTAGCAAGGTCATGAGTTTAATTACCAGAGAACACGGAAATGGATAAAACTTAAAATTACATTAAAAGCTTTCATCTGACAAATGCATAAAAAAATTAGAAAACAACAACAACAGTTACGGTCTTACCAGAAGCTCTCAAAATCTCAAATCTGAAATTGTTTTACAGGACTGTGTTTTCTCACTTTATCTTTCCCTGTGTGTTTGTCCTTGTGCACCAGGGTCGGAGCAACCTAGGAATAAAGCAATGCAAGGGCAGATTTCGCTCGTGCATCTGTCCTGCTCAGCAAAGCTCTTTAAAATGCCACCTGTGTATTAGTCGTCACCTTAAGCTGTGAGGTGGAAACGCACACAGAAGCAACATCAGTTCACCGAATTTAAGCCTGGCTGGCCTTCACCTTCACGCACACATACATCTCATTAGACCCGTCACCTGGAACAGTGGAATAGCTGCACACCTACACACCTATTATCTCTTCCGATCATATTTCGATATCACCGCCATCAGCACCAGATGGGTGTTGGATGCTGATTAAATCTGTTTTGGATGAGGATGGTATCGTTTGATATCGAAATAATGATGTCACATTAGCTGCAATGCATGATCGAATGAGGGCGTCAAATTCGGAACGAGTTAATGATGCAGGGAAGCTTGAAAGGGAGACTCATCCGAAGGTGATGCTCGCACCTGGAATAATAATTCAGCTCTTTTATGCAATACAGAGCCAAAGGTCACAGTTAGGAATTCTGCATCTTTTCTTCAGGGAAACACTTTGAAAAATATTGGCTTGACAGCACTGTGTGAGAGTGACGGTTTCTGCATATTTTCTTCTCTAAGGTGAAACGCACTGGGAAACGTGCGAGGCTTTCGACTTCAATCACTCGGACAAAAATCCCCACTCTGCTCAGCCAAAGGTAATCAGTAAAAATTAACAATAACACGTCGAAGCCCCCAGAGTGTTTACCATCATTATGAATCCGCCTTCGGATGAACTGTGGCTAACCTGCAGAGAACAAACCGTCCTTATCGATGATTAAGTAAATTCTGAAACACAAACACAAAAACAAAGCAAAATTGGAGCAGAGGCGATAAACACTTGAGGTGATGTGTGTAGGTTTTTCAAAAGTTAAAAAACGTTCTCCTGTCCCAGTGAAGTGTGACAATGATAAGTCATTTGTATGCTGATTATTGATAATTGACCAGTAAGTATGAACAACAGCAAATGCTGTAAAGAAAAAGAAACACCAGGGTAAATATCAGATGGCTTTAAAAAGTATAGCAAGTGAAAGTGTTATTATAGTTAACTAAAACTAAATCTGTAAAAAGACATTTTCATTACTTTAAATAATGTAAACTTTTTTTCAGTTTACATTTTAAAATCTAAACTCATTTTATTTCAGCTACTTATCAAAGCAACGTTTCTCATTTAGCTTAATTTCTTCACTAAAATAACTCAAACAAAAATTAACACAAGCAATTAATACAAATAAAGACATTTAAAAACCAGTGTAGCCAGTGTAGAGTGTTACATACAGGTGCATCTCAATAAATTAGAATGTCGTGGAAAAGTTAATTTCAGTAATTCAACTCAAATTGTGAAACTCGTGTATTAAATAAATTCAATGAACACAGACCGAAGTAGTTTAAGTCTTTGGTTCTTTTAATTGTGATGATTTTGGCTCACATTTAACAAAAACCCACCAATTCACTATCTCAACAAATTAGAATACTTCATAAGACCAATTAATTTTATTTTTTTTTGTGAATTGTTGGCCTTCTGGAAAGTATGTTCATTTACTGTACATGTACTCAATACTTGGTAGGGGCTCCTTTTGCTTTAATTACTGCCTCAATTCGGCGTGGCATGGAGGTGGTCAGTTTGTGGCACTGCTGAGGTGGTATGGAAGCCCAGGTTTCTTTGACAGTGGCCTTCAGCTCATCTGCATTTTTTGGTCTCTTGTTTCTCATTTTCCTCTTGACAATACCCAATAGATTCTCTATGGGGTTCAGGTCTGGTGAGTTTGCTGGCCAGTCAAGCACACCAACACCATGGTCATTCAACCAACTTTTGGTGCTTTTGGCAGTGTGGGCAGGTGCCAAATCCTGCTGGAAAATGAAAGCAGC
>NW_015505788.1:815687-826085 GCF_001515645.1 Sinocyclocheilus grahami
CGACAACTGAGGCCAAATTCCGTGACACGTCTGGGTGAGGTGGCTCCTGATGCCTTGATCCCCGCCTCAGTCCATTCCTTGTGAAGTTCACTCATATTCTTGAATCAATGTTTTTTTGACAATCCTCATAAGGCTGCGGTTCTCTCTGTTGGTTGTGCATCTTTTTCTTCCACACTTTTTCCTTCCACTCAACTTTCTGTTAACATGCTTGGATACAGCACTCTGTGAACAGCCAGCTTCTTTGGCAATGGATGTTTGTGGCTTACCCTCCTTGTGAAGGGTGTCAATGATTGTCTTCTGGACAACTGTCAGATCAGCAGTCTTCCCCATGATTGTGTAGCCGAGTGAACCAAACTGAGAGACCATTTTGAAGGCTCAGGAAACCTTTGCAGGTGTTTTGAGTTGATTAGCTGATTGGCATGTCACCATATTCTAATTTGTTGAGATAGTGAATTGGTGGGTTTTTGTTAAATGTGAGCCAAAATCATCACAATTAAAATAACCAAAGACTTAAACTACTTCAGTCTGTGTGCAGTGAATTTATTTAATACACGAGTTTCATAATTTGAGTTGAATTACTGAAATAAATGAACTTTTCCACGACATTCTAATTTATTGAGATGTACCTTTATATGGCCTTTGCTATATTATATATTTTGAATTAGATTTTATTTTTTATATTTTTTTGCTTTCATGTTAATTTTTTTTATTTAAAAAGAAAGAAAAACTAAACTAAAAACTTTAATTTTGTTGTGTGCTATTGTCATTTTTATTAATTTTTGTTGTTTTTAAATTTATTACATTTATATTAAGTTTATAGCTTTTTACATCAGGCAATTGTATTTATGCTTCAAAATTCATAAAGGTTGTGTTCATTTGTGCAGACCATCTTGATGAACAAAATACGTAAGAATCAAAACTTTTGTTGGTCACTGAGTTTATTTTTTGCAATAATCCAAAAACCACTGGAAAAATTTGTCGCGAAAACCAGTATGATGTGAACGTCCAGGTTGGCCCACAAAAATACATCATCTCTGCAGCACACTATGTGTCCAGTATGAAGAACAGAATTTTAGACCAATGAGATTTCAGTGACCACTCTGCTTGTCAAATTGCAACAAAAGTCTGATTATTATAGAAGACAGCTTTAGGTTTTGGTATTAAAAGCAAAAGTACAAAAACATTAATAAAAAGTGATGTTCTCCTCATTAATTATTATCTAGATACTATTGTATTGTCAATAATACCCATATTTCTAATTTACAGATTGGAACTAAAATATAAAAGTGAAAAAAGACCTGCCAGGCAGGAGGAGTGGGGTGTAAAAGAAACTCATGTTCAGTCTATGCAGCAATCGAACCAAGTGTGAAACGAATGCTAAAAATTAATACTTTCAATATTAGACCTTTCGAAGGCCGAGATCTCCAAGTTGATTTATTTTAGATAAACAATCAAACTGTGGTACCATAAGCTTTTCATAGTAAATTAAGCTGTCTGTCTAGTGACTGAACAAAAACAACAGCGGAGCGGAAGCACAAGAGAGCAGTGAGGTGACAGACTCACTATTTATAGCCTCAGTTCTCCTGCCATCACAATCCAGGGCGAATCCACTATACACTGAAAGGATATTTTATTACACATAAGAAAGCTGAAATTTAAATATCACAAACCCTGCCCTGTAATTCAAATGCTGTCTTCGGGTCAGAATGACTGTATTTACGAGATGAATTCACATGACAGAATGTCATAATTGCCACTGGGATTTTCTTTTAGCTCAGTTGGGGACGTGTCAATTAAAGAATCATGGTAGAGGCTAATTGGTATGGACCCTAGTTAGGGGAAATGCATATTCAATTTGACGCAAATTGAAAACAAAGAGTGAGGGACAGAAATACAGCCTGTTTGATATACCGTCTCGGTTACGTATGTAACCTTCGTTCCCTGAAGAAGGGAACGGAGACGTCACATCGGTGACCGACGAATTGGGATCTCGCTTAGAAAGACCAATCCATTTCGAGTGTAAACTAAACGAGCCAATGCACAATGGCATGCGATGACTGCATCCAGATGCCGCTGATCACAGCGTGAGCATAAAAATGCAACCGGTGCAACGCATACCAGGTTTTCGCTTCTGAGCCGAGCCGGTGTCCCGGCCACTCAGTGGTGGTACAGCAGCCGTGGCGACGGGACGTGACATCTCCGTTCCCTCCTTCAGGAAACGAGGGTTACATACGTAACCGAGATGTTCCCTTTCAGTCAGTCACTCTGAGTGACCGACGAATTGCGATCCCTACCAAAGCGCCATGGATGCAGCCCCTTCCAGTGTCCTGTGCGAGCCGTCTGCGCCCCTTTGTGGTGTAGGCCGAGGCTCACAACAAGAAGACCAGTCACTGTTGTCATAGCACTAACCACTCAGTGAGATTGGAGAACACTGGGAAAACGTACCCATTCCACTTGGAAAAGGAACGTCGCAGAAGCCCCATCCTTCCTGAAGGGGGTTTCAGAAGCACGTACACATATGACATCAGTTTAGGTGCATATGGAAGATTAGAGGTGATTGTAACCCTCATGGAAATGGCAGAAGTCTGCTGGGGAAACACAGGCTCTGGGGCTATACTGTGGACTTTACACATATGGGAACCACTTAGGCCTCTACAACAGTCACTGTTGTCATAGCACTACCCACTCAGTGAGATTGGAGAACACTGGGAAAATGTACCCGTTCCACTTGGAAAAGGAACGTTGCGGAAGCCCCATCCTTCCTGAAGGGGGTTTCAGAAGAACGTACACATATGACATCAGTTTAGGTGCATATGGAAGATTAGAGGTGATTGTAACCCTCATGGAAATGGCAGAAGTCTGCTGGGGAAACACAGGCTCTGAGGCTATACTGTGGACTTTACACATATGGGAACCACTTAGGCCTCTACAACAGTCACTGTTGTCATAGCACTACCCACTCAGTGAGATTGGAGAACACTGGGAAAATGTACCCGTTCCACTTGGAAAAGGAACGTTGCGGAAGCCCCATCCTTCCTGAAGGGGGTTTCAGAAGAACGTACACATATGACATCAGTTTAGGTGCATATGGAAGATTAGAGGTGATTGTAACCCTCATGGAAATGGCAGAAGTCTGCTGGGGAAACACAGGCTCTGAGGCTATACTGTGGACTTTACACATATGGGAACCACTTAGGCCTCTACATATGGAACCCAGCCCTCTACCGGTTCTCACGGATTCAGCGAGTTAGGACCTGGCGCCGGACGTTCTGCCACGTCTGGCTGCCGAGAGACCAGAGGAGCTCGACAGGGCTTCAAGTACAGACACTCTGGAGCAGTTTTAGCAAGCCGACATTAAACCGGGGCCTCTCAGCGCCTCTAACCGTTTGAGGTGAGTACACAGAAGGATACTGGCTCCACATAAAGGCTATAGAATCTAGTGAACGTGTTGGGGGTCGCCCAGCCCGCAGCTCTACAGATATCTGTCATCGAGGCGCCACGAGCCAGTGCCCAGGAGGATGCAATACTCCTAGTAGAGTGAGCTCGCAACCTGAGAGGGCAGGGCACACCCTGTGCCTGATAAGCCAGGGTGATGGCATCCACAATCCAGTGGGCCATCATCTGCTTAGAGACGGCATTCCCTTTCTGCCGGCCTCCGTAACAGGCAAAGAGCTGATCTGAGGTCCTAAAGCTTTGTGTCCGGTCTACGTAGCATCTCAAGGCTCGGACGGGACAGAGCAAACCTAGGGCTGGGTCTGGCTCCTCCGGGCGCAGCGCTTGCAGGCTCACCACCTGATCCCTGAAGGGAGTAGTGGGAACCTTGGGCTCATAGCCGGGCCGGGCCCGGGGCCTCAGGATTACCTGGGAGTCAGCCGGCCCAAACTTTAGGCACGAATCGTCGACCGAAAATGCGTGCAGGTCTCCTACCCTATTGATGGAGGCCAGTTTAAGCAGGATCAGAGTTTTCATTGAAAGAAACTTTAGCTCGACTGACTGCAAAGGCTCAAATGGGCCCTGCTGTAGTGCTTTGAGCACTAGAGACATGTCCCAAGAGGGTATAGAGGACTTTGAGTGTAAACTAAACGAGCCAATGCACATTGGCATGCGATGATTGCATCCAGTTGCCGCTGATCGCAGCACAAGTATAAATAGGCAGCAGGTGCAACACATACTCAGGTTTTCACTGAAGGGGCGAGCCGGTGACCGCTTAGCGGTGGTACAGCAGCTGTGGTGACGGCACGTGACATCTCCGTTCCCTCCTTCAGGGAACGAGGGTTACAATACTTAACCGAGACGTTCCCTTTCAGTTGGTCACTTTCGGTGTCACGTCGGTGCCCGACGAATTGGGAATCCCTAGCAAAGCGCCACGGATGCTGCCCCTTCCAGTGTCCTGTGCAAGCCTCCTGCGCCCCCTTGAGTATAGGCCAGGGCTCGCAGCAGGAAGGCCAGTCACTGTTTGTCTTAGCACTACCCACTCAGTGAGATTGGATAACACTGGGAAAACTTACCCGTTCCACTTGGAACAGGAACGTTGCGGAAGCCTCATCCTTCCCGAAGGAGGTTTCAGAAGCACTTAGACATATGGGAACCCGTTTAGGTGCATATGGAAGATTTAGAGGTGATTTCAACCCTCTTGGGAAATGGCAGAATGTCTGCTGGAGAAACATGGGCTCTGAACTATACCATGGAATTTACACACATGGGATCCACTCGGGTCACTACACCCAGCCCTCTACCGGTTCTCACGGATTTAACGAATGAGGGCCTGGCCCCAGACATTCCACCTCATCTGCCGAGGGGATGGAGGAGCTCGACAGGGTCTACAGTATGGAATCTCTGGGGAAAGTGTCACTATTTGTGACATAGCAAGCCAACACTAAGCCGGGGCCTCTCGGTGCTTCTACCAGTTTGAGGTGAGAACAGAGGAGGATACCGGTTCAACACGAAGGCTATAGAACCTAGCGGAAGTGTTGGGGGTCGCCCAGCCCGCAGCTCTACAACATCGAGGCATCGAGGCGCCACGAGCCAGTGCCCAGGAGGATGCAATACTCCTAGTAGAGTGAGCTCGCAACCTGAGAGACACCCTGTGAATCCAGTGGGCCATCATCTGCTTAGAGACGGCATTCCCTTTCTGCCGGCCTCCGTAACAGGCAAAGAGCTGATCTGAGGTCCTAAAGCTTTGTGTCCGGTCTACGTAGCATCTCAAGGCTCGGACGGGACAGAGCAAACCTAGGGCTGGGTCTGGCTCCTCCGGGCGCAGCGCTTGCAGGCTCACCACCTGATCCCTGAAGGGAGTAGTGGGAACCTTGGGCTCATAGCCGGGCCGGGCCCGGGGCCTCAGGATTACCTGGGAGTCAGCCGGCCCAAACTTTAGGCACGAATCGTCGACCGAAAATGCGTGCAGGTCTCCTACCCTATTGATGGAGGCCAGTTTAAGCAGGATCAGAGTTTTCATTGAAAGAAACTTTAGCTCGACTGACTGCAAAGGCTCAAATGGGCCCTGCTGTAGTGCTTTGAGCACTAGAGACATGTCCCAAGAGGGTATAGAGGAGGGCCAGGGAGGATTTAACCTTCTCTCCCCACTAAGGAACCTGATGACCAGATCATGCTTCCCTACCGAATTCCCTTCCACGGGGTCATGGTTAGCAGCAATCGTAGCGACATAGACTTTAAGGGTGGAGGGAGACAGCCTTCGCTCCAACCCTTGCTTCAAAAAGGAAAGCACGAACCTGATTGGGCATCTCCGGGGGTCTTACCGATGAGAAGAACACCACTCGACAAACAGGTTCCACTTCAAGGCGTAAGCGTGTCTCGTAGACAGTGCTCTCGCCGAAGTGATGGTGTCAACTACCTCTTGGGGTAGGTCACCAAGAACTTCCGCGTCCCATTCAGGGACCAGACCTGAAGTGTCCAGAGGTCTGAACACGGGTGCCACAGGGTGCCACGTCTCGGAGTCAGTTGATCCTTCCTCAGAGGAATCTGCCAGGGAGGGGCTGTCGCAAGGAGCATTAGTTCGGGGAACCAGGTCCGAGTGGGCCAATATGGCGCCACAAGCAGGACCTGCTCCTCGTCCTCCCTGACCTTGCACAGCGTCTGTGCGAGAAGGCTCACTGGGGGAAACCCATACTTGCGCAGGCCCAACGGCTAGCTGTGTGCCAGTGCGTCCGTGCTGAGTGTTCCCTCGGTCAGGGAGTAGAACTGGCAGTGAAAGGTTTTTGGAGAGGCAAACAGGTCTACCTGAGTGGCTCCGGAACGTCTCCAAAACAGCTGGATCGTCTGGGGATGGAGTCTCCATTCTTCCGGGAGCATAGCTCGTGACAGCTCGTCAACCGTACGGTTGAGCAGACCCGGCATGTGAATGGCACGAAGTGAGCAGACCACCTTGTCGGTTGATGAATGCAATGGTTGGTGTTTTGTCATTCGGACCAGCACGTGCTTGCCTTGTAAGCACCCTTTGAGACGGTTCAAGGCAAGGCGCATTGCTAACAACTCTAGGCAATTGATATGCCAGTGCAGTTGGGGGCCCGTCCATACCCCTGACACTGCGTGCCCATTGTACGTGGCCCCCCAGCCGGTGGTGGAGGCATTTGTGTAAACCACAGCATGCCTGGAGACCTCTTCTAAGGGCACTCCTGCCTGGAGGAATGCAAGGTCTGACCACGGGGTGAAGGTTTGGTGACAGGCTGGTGTAAATTGGACCCGGTGAGCGCCACGCTGCCACGCCCACCTCGGAACTTGGCCATGAAGTCAGTGCTGGAGCGGTCTCATATGAAGCAGCCCCAGCGGCGTAACTGCCACTGCAGCTGCCAAATGCCCCAGGAGCCTCTGAAATAGTTTCAGTGGGACCGCTGTCCTGCCCTTGAACGAATTCAAGCAGTTCAGCACCGACCGCGCTGTCTGATCGACCAAATCCAACTCCATCCTCTGCGTCGGGGAGAGTTTGCTCTTTTCCCAGTTGACCTGAAGGCCCAACCGGCTGAGGTGTGAAACTGTCATGAAGCGGATGGAAGAGGAGGAACCAGCAGGTCGGTTTCTGGCAGTAAAAGGTGCCGTCCATGACCTGGTGAGCTCCTCAGGAAAACATAGCCAACATCTCTGGATCCGATTCAGGCCTTGCCACCGTCCCGGAGGGCAGCAGCGCAGCCGAATCTTCCTCTCCAGAGAGTTCTCCCTCCGATGCAGTAATCGACATCTGGTCGTCGGGAGGAGTACCGAAGGATACCACTGGTACGCTCTTTCAAGAGGGTCCAGCACGTTCCTTTGGTGGCTCATCTGGTTGTGAAGTGCTAGAGGAGCGATGGTCCCCGAGGGTTGGTTCCCTGAGGGGTTTGCCACCACTGTAACCCTCAGTCTGCCCATGCTACTGCCCAAAGTGGTCCACTCCTGGCTGCCGCCAGGACGATCACTAGTTCAAAGAAGAGGCAACGGAGCTCCGCCCCCCTGGAGGAAACGAAGCCTGACCCGCAGCTCCGAGATGGTCATCTTCCCGCAATGGGAACATGACTCATCCGCGAATGCCACCTCAGTGTGTTTAATGCCCAGACACGTGAGGCAGTGATCGTGACCATCACCCGGTGCACAGGGAAAACGGCCGTTTGCAGCATGACAGGGGGTAATGCAGCCTGAAGTGCGCAACCCACTCGACACAGGAACGACCACCGCTGAAGTGCCATATGCCAACATAAAAAGCTCCCAAGAGCGCGCTAGACTCGTCACACAGGAAGCAGTTTGGTAAGAGCAGAACAAGGTTGTCGCTCGGCTCAGAAGCGAAAAGCTGGTATGCGTTGCACCGGCTGCCTTTTTATGCTCACGCTGTGATCACCTGCGCTGGATGCAGTCATCGCATGCCAATGTGCATTGGCTCGTTTAGTTTACACTCGAAGTGGATTGGTCTCTCTAAGCGAGATCCCAATTCGTCTGTCACCGACGTGACTCGGAGTGACCGACTGAAAGGGAACATTGAGTTCATCATTCACCTAAGTTTTCATTCATTTAAATTCAGTGTCTGCCCTGACTGAGGTTTATTGGTCATAATTAAACGAATAGTTCAAACAAAAATGTGAATGTGCACAAAATTTTACTCCCCTATGGCCATTCAAGATGCAGATGTGTTTGTTTTTCTTCCGAACAGATTTGGAGAAATGTAGCATTCCATCACCAATGGATCTTCTGCAGTTAATGGGTACCCTCAGAATGAGAGTCCAAACAGCTGATAAAAACATCACAATAATCCACAAGTAATCCACACCACTCCAGTCCATCAGTTAATGTCTTCTGAAGTCAAAAGCTGCATGTCTGCATGTCTGTCAACTCGTTCTGTTTGGGACATTGATTCTTTTGCAACCTATAATCTACAGAAGTGGTGTGAAGTGATTTAGTCAAGAAAGCAAGAAAGAAAGCAATCTCTGTTTATTCTCTCTCTCCTATTCTTCGAATTGAGCCATCAATCTGAGTGTGTTTACTTCACCTCAAACTAATTGTCTTTAAGTGTCCTTTTTTCTATTTTGGCCCTGGCAGAAGCGATCGATCTCTAGAGGGATTGACTACCGTTTCTCTGGCTACCATTTCCCTCGCCCACACCGAGTCAAACTCCTCTTCACTCATTTTCTCCTTCATGGCATTTCATTCCACTCCTACTCTGCTGATACTCCAAGAAAACCACCTGAAACCTGAGAGCAGATCGCGGCCACAGAATGAAAAGGCATTGTGGCTCGGCCAGTGAAAAGGAGCAGCTGCTTATGGTCTCTCCGGTGAGAAATTACAGCCAATAAAACTCAAGCTCAGATGCAAAGAGCACTGAATGAATTACAGCTGCTTCTGGATGGAATGCTGTGGAATGCCTACAGGAAAGAGCTTGTGAAATGTTATGTAATTTACTTTCAGATTTTATTGGGTTGTAAGCTGTGGGATATTTCACCTCGTGGCACATATGAAGCCATTACTCCGGGAGTCCTGGGAGTGGAATATTGCAAAACGGAAAATATGTGCACTTTATTCTGCCTTATTCTAAAACACAAGACTGTTCCCCCAAATACAAACTTTTAAAAAATGAATCGCACCAGTTTAAAAGCTCAAGTGTGCTTACTGTACCATCTGGATACTTAGTCTTGTTCTTGTGTTTTCGTAACAAAGTAGAATAACAGAATTTGTTTAGAGTTGCCGGGCAACAGCACATCATTACAGAAAATAATCGTTATAGAGTTATAGAACTCAACAATAGCACTGTATAACTGATATAGGCTTATGTTTTATTTATTTTTTCTTTTATTCAAAATATTCCCAAACGTGTTAAGTACATCAAGAAATATCTCGATTCTCAAATATGTGTAAATAAATGCATTTTGCACCTTTATAGATTATGTTAGTTGATCTATAATGGGCGATGAGCAAAATAGCCTAATAGTGCAATCTATTAAGTATGCAAAAAACCCTCTTTTTAATTAAGTACCAGATATGGGTGTCATGCCATACAATATATATATATATATATATATATTTTTTTTTTTATTACTTTATTTTTTTCCTCCTTTTTTTCAAACAAATACAGAACAAAATGATACATTCTAAAGAACAACCTATACACATAACAGACATACAGTGGTCACCAAATATAACGTATACTACATTCATGAGTATTCAGATTTTGATCAGATTCTGCCATAAAACGTTATGTTAAGGGTTACACATCTGACACAGTTTATGGATTAGGAGTCAAAATGATCTAAGGATCCCTTTTTTGGGGTTGGGGTGGGGGTGCTTCAAACTCATATAAATGGCAAAACAGAGAGAGAGAGGGAAGGAAAACAAAAACAAAAACACATAGGTCATCTACAAAATCTTTTATTTTCTTCTCAACCACCTCCCCAGTATGATGAGATTTTGGTAGATTGTTGTTTTAAGGAAAGGGTCAGCACTTCCATACTGTAGACATCATGTACAATTTCTTGCCATTCACATACAGGTGGGGGATCGTCCTTAAGCCATTTCCTTGTAAAGGCCTTCTTACTGGTTGCTAATAATATATTAAAGCGGTATATATCCTTCTTTGTTATTTTTGAAGAGGACAGCCCCAGGTACATTGTTCTAAAGTCACACTCAAGATATTCGCCAGAGAGCAGAATTCAGTCAGCAGTGCACACACTGTACAAAACACTGGTGTTTCGGCGATCACTCATCTAAACGCCTCTGATTGGCCGCTGCATTTATAAGCTCAACAGAATGGTGTGTGATTGATTTTAATGCGCAGCGCTGTGAAAAACGTGTCTGGATCTGCGCCACTAGCAGCTGGTGATGTTTTACTTTTTTCCATCCCACAGGACAAATTGCGCATTGCACCCAATATTATTTTGTGTGATACGATTCCAAATTTAGGGGGACCAAAGCGGGCCCCCCCCCCCC
>NW_015505788.1:832062-834240 GCF_001515645.1 Sinocyclocheilus grahami
CCCACACACCCCCCTCTCCCACCACGCACCCTTCAATAAATAAATGAAATAAAATAATATAAAACTGTAAATTAAGATATAAATATGATTCATATTTTTTTTGTCTTGTCCTCGTTATCGTTGAGAACCTCATTTTAAGATAAAAACTTAAAATACCAGAGAATTAGATGTGCCAAACAATCACTAAGCAAAGAGGAATTACATATCTAGCCTAGGGGTGTGCGACATTGATGAAAAATTATATCTCGATATTTTCTGGGATTTTATCGAAACGATAACTCAGACGATATTTTGCTGAGTGTGTTGTTCTGCAGGACTGCCGTAGACAGCTGACTCTTAAAGTTTTTGATATTCTTCTGTGTGGTCAGTTCACAGCTGTGACAGAAATTAATCTTTTCCAACAAGTTTAAAGAGATTTTTTACCCTTATGGGCAGTGGCGGTTCTAGACCACAATAACTGGGCGGACCAGGCAGGGGCCACTTGCGCTTTTAGGGGGCACACATTTAAAATTCATTTTAACCTACTTTCAGTATTAGTCATTGTCATTTTTCAACATGTCATTTATCACTGCAATCTCTACAAGCAAGCTATAACAATTTAAACTCAAATTAATGTTTCATCATGTTTCATTTATCTGACAAATGATTTTGTATTGTAGTGTCAGTGGCGTCATGCTTGACGTGTGACACACAGCAGCCACAATAGCACTGTATAACTGATATAGCTTATGTTTTATTTATTTTTTCTTTTATTCAAAATATTCCCAAACGTGTTAAGTACATCAAGAAATATCTCGATTCTCAAATATGTGTAAATAAATGCATTTTGCACCTTTATAGATTATGTTAGTTGATCTATAATGGGCGATGAGCAAAATAGCCTAATAGTGCAATCTATTAAGTATGCAAAAAACCCTCTTTTTAATTAAGTACCAGATATGGGTGTCATGCCATACAATATATATATATATATATATATATATTTTTTTTTTATTACTTTATTTTTTTCCTCCTTTTTTTCAAACAAATACAGAACAAAATGATACATTCTAAAGAACAACCTATACACATAACAGACATACAGTGGTCACCAAATATAACGTATACTACATTCATGAGTATTCAGATTTTGATCAGATTCTGCCATAAAACGTTATGTTAAGGGTTACACATCTGACACAGTTTATGGATTAGGAGTCAAAATGATCTAAGGATCCCTTTTTTGGGGTTGGGGTGGGGGTGCTTCAAACTCATATAAATGGCAAAACAGAGAGAGAGAGGGAAGGAAAACAAAAACAAAAACACATAGGTCATCTACAAAATCTTTTATTTTCTTCTCAACCACCTCCCCAGTATGATGAGATTTTGGTAGATTGTTGTTTCACCAAATATAACTTATACTACATTCATGAGTATTCAGATTTTGATCAGATTCTGCCATAAAACGTTATGTTAAGGGTTACACATCTGACACAGTTTATGGATTAGGAGTCAAAATGATCTAAGGATCCCTTTTTTGGGGTTGGGGTGGGGGTGCTTCAAACTCATATAAATGGCAAAACAGAGAGAGAGAGGGAAGGAAAACAAAAACAAAAACACATAGGTCATCTACAAAATCTTTCATTTTCTTCTCAACCACCTCCCCAGTATGATGAGATTTTGGTAGATTGTTGTTTTAAGGAAAGGGTCAGCACTTCCATACTGTAGACATCATGTACAATTTCTTGCCATTCACATACAGGTGGGGGATCGTCCTTAAGCCATTTCCTTGTAAAGGCCTTCTTACTGGTTGCTAATAATATATTAAAGCGGTATATATCCTTCTTTGTTATTTTTGAAGAGGACAGCCCCAGGTACATTGTTCTAAAGTCACACTCAAGATATTCGCCAGAGAGCAGAATTCAGTCAGCAGTGCACACACTGTACAAAACACTGGTGTTTCGGCGATCACTCATCTAAACGCCTCTGATTGGCCGCTGCATTTATAAGCTCAACAGAATGGTGTGTGATTGATTTTAATGCGCAGCGCTGTGAAAAACGTGTCTGGATCTGCGCCACTAGCAGCTGGTGATGTTTTACTTTTTTCCATCCCACAGGACAAATTGCGCATTGCACCCAATATTATTTTGTGTGATACGATTCCAAATTTAGGGGGACCAAAGCGGGCCCCCCCCCCCC
>NW_015505788.1:834915-841815 GCF_001515645.1 Sinocyclocheilus grahami
ATATAACGTTATAACGTATACTACATTCATGAGTATTCAGATTTTGATCAGATTCTGCCATAAAACGTTATGTTAAGGGTTACACATCTGACACAGTTTATGGATTAGGAGTCAAAATGATCTAAGGATCCCTTTTTTGGGGTTGGGGTGGGGGTGCTTCAAACTCATATAAATGGCAAAACAGAGAGAGAGAGGGAAGGAAAACAAAAACAAAAACACATAGGTCATCTACAAAATCTTTTATTTTCTTCTCAACCACCTCCCCAGTATGATGAGATTTTGGTAGATTGTTGTTTTAAGGAAAGGGTCAGCACTTCCATACTGTAGACATCATGTACAATTTCTTGCCATTCACATACAGGTGGGGGATCGTCCTTAAGCCATTTCCTTGTAAAGGCCTTCTTACTGGTTGCTAATAATATATTAAAGCGGTATATATCCTTCTTTGTTATTTTTGAAGAGGACAGCCCCAGGTACATTGTTCTAAAGTCACACTCAAGATATTCGCCAGAGAGCAGAATTCAGTCAGCAGTGCACACACTGTACAAAACACTGGTGTTTCGGCGATCACTCATCTAAACGCCTCTGATTGGCCGCTGCATTTATAAGCTCAACAGAATGGTGTGTGATTGATTTTAATGCGCAGCGCTGTGAAAAACGTGTCTGGATCTGCGCCACTAGCAGCTGGTGATGTTTTACTTTTTTCCATCCCACAGGACAAATTGCGCATTGCACCCAATATTATTTTGTGTGATACGATTCCAAATTTAGGGGGACCAAAGCGGGCCCCCCCCCCCCAGAACCGCCCCTGCCCAAGAATCGATTAGTCTAGCCTGTTTTCAGTTAATGGACAGAACATTGAAGGGCACTTCCCATCCAATATATAGCAATAAGCATTGTGCTTTGGTACTTTTTAATGAAACAAAGTCTCAGATTACAAATTCTGTCCATTGGTATTGCAGTATTCAAACAATAAATGCCGTTTTGCCGCTGTTTAATGTGAAGTGACAGATCAATCATCGCTGTAGCGCCTCAGCTCAACAGACGTGGCAGCGCAAGGCACACGTGAACTGATCATCTTCTCCACATTAATACCAGTTTTAGCACAAAATAAACATGACTAAACATCCGAAGGCAAGTTAAAAAAAGATTACAACTTTACAATCTGTATACTGTCTCATGTAATCGCTCAATCAGTGTTTCAGTCGCGCAAGTACGTCAATATAACGTCTTGTAAATATTGTCACTTAATGTCACATTTACCTCAGAAAAACATATTTGGTGAAATAAACTCATTAGTCAGATAGAAAAATAAACTGTAGAGAGCAGATTACAAATTCTGTCCATTGGTATTGCAGTATTCAAACAATAAATGCCGTTTTGCCGCTGTTTAATGTGAAGTGACAGATCAATCATCGCTGTAGCGCCTCAGCTCAACAGACGTGGCAGCGCAAGGCACACGTGAACTGATCATCTTCTCCACATTAATACCAGTTTTAGCACAAAATAAACATGACTAAACATCCGAAGGCAAGTTAAAAAAAGATTACAACTTTACAATCTGTATACTGTCTCATGTAATCGCTCAATCAGTGTTTCAGTCGCGCAAGTACGTCAATATAACGTCTTGTAAATATTGTCACTTAATGTCACATTTACCTCAGAAAAACATATTTGGTGAAATAAACTCATTAGTCAGATAGAAAAATAAACTGTAGAGAGGGGCATTTTGCTAAATATATGCACCATATAACATATTCATTATAAACAATTTTAAGATTCAATGTTTAATTTATGTTTGAATAAATCCATCAAGTTTTTATGACAGCAGTGTTAATTTCATTGACGAATAATTTGTCATAATTTTTGTCAATGACATTTTTTTCACAGACAACAACGAGACAATAACGAACTAAAACTCTTTTTGAATGACAAAAAATATGACGCAAATTTATTGACATTTTCGTCAACGAATAAAAACGAGACAAAAATGTTAGGGAGGTACGATTTGGGAAGAGATTCATTCAGAACGAATCTGCTGCGTGGTTCGGAGGTTAGATGTGTACATATGAACCGGCGGGACTTTCCCCTTGTCCAAATACCCACACTTGCGGTCTTGGCCACTTGAGAGCGCGTGCGGGCCACAGGAAGTAAGTGCGCAAGTCTGTCCCATGTCTTCAAAATGCCAAAGTGCAGTGCCCTATATGGACACTAAATCCACACACCGCTCCAGAGCGCTATTCAAGGCTAAGTGTATCCCATCATGCATCATGTTCTGGAAATAAATCGTGAGACTTTTTGCCGTTGTGGTGATATTTATTTTGTACAACATTTGCAACTGCTTTTTATCATTTAATTAGAAGCACCACAAATTAAAATTATGTCATGTTATAGGGACTACTGAACAGACATGTAGAAGGTGATTTTAAAATGCAAAGTATTTCAAATTAAAACTAAAATAAAGCTGTGTAAACTCTTGCATTTTTACAACACTATAAGTGTGTCCCATCAGGTAATGAAAAGTTCGACACACACTTGTGGTCTTCACACCCACTTAAAGGGGTCATATGATGCTGCTAAAAAGAACATTATTTTGTGTATTTGGTGTAATTAAATGTGTTTATGCAGTTTAAAGTTAAAAAAACACATTATTTTCTACATACTGTACATTATTGTTTCTCCTCTATGCTCCGCCTTTTTGAAACGCGTCGATTTTTACAAAGCTCATCGGTCTGAAAAAGCGAGGTGTGATGTGACTGGCCAGCTATCCAATGCGTTGTGATTGGCCGAATATCTCAAGCGTGAGACAGAAATGTTACGCCCCTCACATACTGTTGATGCCGTGTCCGGCAAGAGCGACGAGACAAAAACATTAAAACCCATTACAAACGAGGCATTTGTTGCATCCAGTGGGTACATAATTACTGATTATAATGACTTGTACTGTATTTTTATGCGTTGTGTTGCATTGCATCATTCCTGCGTAAACATAAAACCCTGTCTGCATTTGTGATCGGAGAAATGTGAACAACAAGTGCTACATTTGCAAATTTACAGATCTTCTTTATGCACCAAAAGCTTGTAACACTCCAAAGAGAAAGGAAAAAATTTAATCGCATCATATGACCCCATTAAAGACTCCGGCCAAATACAGGAAATATGTCATTTAAGTAATCAAGTGGTGAAGTGCAAAAACTGCAAGTGTGGGTATTTGGACAAAGCCATAAGCTAACATGCACTTGCTGCACGTCGCATAAAGCGTTCAAAATGTCAATATGTGGGAGTAAGAGAAGAGCAGACATATGGATAAATCTGACGACGCAAGAGAGAACTCAATTCGGTCCGGTTTTCTGAACGCAGACACTGAAGCATACACATGGAAAGCGCGTCTCACAGCACACGAGTACTCTTCCGCATGAACGGAGAATTACACACAAAGTGGGAGTAAGAGAAGAGCAGACATATGGATAAATCTGACGACGCAAGAGAGAACTCAATTCGGTCCGGTTTTCTGAACGCAGACACTGAAGCATACACATGGAAAGCGTGTCTCACAGCACACGAGTACTCTTCCGCATGAACGGAGAATTACACACAAAATTATGTTGAATTGTCTGTTTTGATGAGTATTCAAGTAAACACAGTTAATTACGTCTGAAGTAAACGTAAACACCAGGGAGAACGTGTATTGGTACATTGCATCCGTGCATCCGGTTTTAAAGGGACAGCAGTAGCGTTGCCAGATTGGATGGACGATTTCCAGCCCATAAGCTCACAAAAACCAGCCCAAAACTTTAACTGTCAAAATAATGTTATAGAATATGTAAAACAATGTTGATAAGGGTTTTAACTCCATGATTTTAACTCCTTAAAACAAAATATTGACGACAAAATAATATAAATTGAATAAGATAAATTTTGCAGGTAAACGGATCAAATCGGGACGAATAGCCTACATTAAAGAGAATTAGGCTACCGAACATGAATAAAATATGCAAGCAGACACTGTCAAAACGGCCATCATGAAATTAACCGATACCCTCGAAACAACACATGCATGATTTTCAATGTCAGCCGTCAGAATAATCCAGTTTAAATGCAAAAAGTGCCCAATATAAGTGATAGGAAAAAGCAACGAATCAGCCGTCAGAATAATCCAGTTTAAATGCAAAAAGTGCCCAATATAAGTGATAGGAAAAAGCAACGTAATTAGCAGGTATTTCACACTCGTTCATGCACACACCATGACAATCAACTCAAAACTGTGTAATTCATTGATACTTAATTATAATCCGACAATTAAAAAAATAACAACAACAATAATGCGCTTACCTTCGTGTCGCTCTATAATTTTAAACAGAACTAGAGGAAGCCTCTTGTTAATTTCATATTGTAGAATATAAAGCAGAACTTTGCACTGTCAAAACTAATCAAGTCCAGCAGTTTTCAAGGATTTATCAATCTGGACGTTTAAAAGATAAAAGACATGATCGTATAAACCGTCATACTGTATTTCGTTTCAGTTATGATTAATTCAAATGTGCTCTGATTTCGGAGTTGCAGTGATAGAGCCTTCGTGTCATCTCACTCCACAATAATTCATGTTTTGAGAGTTGAGTCACTCTCCCACTCTTTAACTTATATTTATGCATTGTGATTACTTGAATATACAGTCATACTACATTCAAAATCAGGTACGTTATAACTTAACACGCTAAAAACCTGTCACTAATGAATCACAACATCTGTCTGCTGAGCCCTCGTGATAAGTGCGGCTGTCGACGTTTACATCAGCACCAGCGCCTCTGCTGTGTGTGTGTGTGTGTGTGTGTGTGTGTGTGTAGTAACGTTATGATGACTGATTGGATGCAGTATACATACTTGGGCTTGTTTTGTTAAACAATTAGCCTATGCAATTTATATGTTTGAAAACTGCCAAATTGACCCCAAACCAGCCTAAATTTTGTCCACCCGCCCAAGCCAATTTTTACCCGCACAATCAAATTCAAAACCGCCCAAATTTTAGAGAAATGCTTAATAAATGCACTGTAACTAAACCTATTAGATTTTAGCCGACTAAATTTACTGTAGATTTAGTCGAATAAAATCTTATGATATTTAGTCGACTAAAACTAAAAACAATTCAGATTACTAAAATATGACAAACTAAATGGCATTTTAGTCAAAAGACTTTGACTAAAACTAAATCAAAATTTGCTGTCAAAATTAACACTGTATGACAGCCACCATTATGTTTATATTTCAAAAAAACTAATTGAAGTATAAATATTATGTAATTGTAACTTAATTATTTTACAAACTTCATTAAGTGTAATTTTATCAAATCAGTCCATTTTAACCTTCAATGTTATAGTAATGTGTACCAACTGACTCTCATGTAGCCTATATTTTACAGCATTAGTTGAGAGATTTTTTTCCTTGAGAAGATTTGGCATATACTGTACCTGATATGTATCCAAAATAATTGACATCGAATCGAATCGAAAGCTTGTGAATGAGAATCGAATCGAATCGTGAAATTTGTGTCAAACCCCAGCCCTAATATATATATATATACAGTGTCACATGTATGTTCCTGTTTGTTCTTATTTGGTTATCTTCCTGTTCCTGCTCCCTGATTGTTTCTAATTTGATTCCAGGTGTGTCTCGTCTTCCCCTTTAAGTTTAAGTTAAGTTGTGCATTTAAAGTGTTTCCTGTTTTGAGTTATTTGTCTGGTATTAAACGTCCGCTTCTTCCTGTACTACGTGTGAGTCAATAAATCCTGTTTTCCGATGTCTCCTCGCTCCTACACAGTAGCAGCAGACCGTGACAGAATACCAGACCCAAACAAAATAGTAAGCGGCGGCACCCCTTCTCCCTGTTTTGTTTTTGTTTGTTGAAAGTTTTTTGTTTTCCCAGTTTCTCCCTGTGGCTATAGAAGTTGCCGCTCGTTTTGCCGCCCAAGTTCACCTGGATCTCCAGTTTGTGGAGTATGTGTGGGAGTTCTGTGGGATCGCCGCGAGTATGGCATTAGACGACGCGATGCTGAACTCTCTGTTCTGGATCGGGGGCAAATTACTATCGCCCCGTGGACCACCCAGACATCACAGGACTGAGCTGGAGGGAAGGGATCTGCCGGTGTCTGGAGAGTGTCCAGCCCCGGTCCAGAACCAACTCGCCACCACTGACTCAGCGCTCTTGGACATGGCACTACCTCCAGAGTTCTCGGCTCATATCCTCACCCCAGAATCCTCTCCAGAAAGTTCTCCTTCGTCTCCGCTGGTCCCGTCCAGCTCTCCATCGTCCCCGGAGTCTCCTTCATCTCCTGCTGATCCCGTCCAGCCCTCCTTCATCTCCTGATTCCCCTGAGTTAGCCAGCCCTGCACCTCCAGAGCGCCCTCCAGAGTCAGCTCCTCCAGAGTGCCGGGGGGGGAGAGGGGGGGGGGGGTCATATGCTCGTTGCCATGGTGGCCAAGCCGGCTAAGGTCAAGGAGGATCTGCCATGGCAACCTGAACTGCCTGCTACGCCATGGCTCCCGGAGCTCCCTGATCCACCCTGGAGGCCCTCCTTGTCTCCACCTTGTTCCTGCCCGGTTCCAACCTCCAGGGCGCCAGTAATGTCACGTGTATGTTCCTGTTTGTCCTTATTTGGTTATCTTTCTGTTCCTGCTCCCTGATTGTTTCTAATTTGATTCCAGGTGTGTCTCATCTTCCCCTGATTAAGTTGTGTATTTAAGGTGTTTCCTGTTTTGAGTTCTCTGTCTGGTATTAAATGTCCATCGGTTCCTGTAATACGTGTGAGTCAATAAATCCTGTTTTCTATGTTCTCCGATGTCTCCTCACTCCTTCGTCTCCTCGTTCCTACCCAGTAGCAGCAGACCGTGACTATCTCTCTCTCT